>NW_009603015.1:0-2013 GCF_000690535.1 Cariama cristata | reverse complement strand
CCGCTCACCGCAGGGGGGTTGGACTAGGTGACCCCTAAAGGTCCCTTCCAGCCCAAATGATTCAATGATTCTATGATATTTGAGAATGCTGCCGTTGTTTCTATGTCTCGTTAAGCTTGAAGGAAGCTGAAACTTCCCAGGTTAGCACACAGCTTGTTAGGACGCAGAAGAGCAGAATAAGCTCCCACTGACTCACGGGTAGGGATTGACCTTCCTCCCCTTTCACCTTCCTCCCGCCCTCCCAGGGCAGTGCATGCACGGCTTTCGTTCGCTGCGTGCAAGCACAGCACCTCTTAAATTGAGCTCCAGTGTCTCAACAAGGATCACATTATTCCGAACACTGATATTTTTCCTTTTCACCTAAAAAGATAAGCTTTGAGTCAGGTTATCTGACTCAGTATTATTTTCTACATGAAGTCAGTTGCTGTAGCTGATGGACTTAGCGATGACACCTGCAGAATGGGGGAGACCTTAAGGAACCTCGTACCTGTTAAATAAACCTGGGATGGCTGTGTAAGCACAGAAGCCCAGAGGAGAAAGTCTGGCGTTGGATCCTGCGTGGGACTGGGCACAGCAAAGCAGTTGTCAGCTGTGTGAGTAAAATTCAAGTGAGCTGCGGTGAAGTAAGTGGAAAACGTCATAGGAAAATTTCTGTACCTCAAAGAGGGTCATTTCTTAGGAGCAAAATGTGCTGAGCTAAACTGGAGCATCCCTTGGCCTGCTGTTCAGAGTAACGGTTGGGCACTGGTGTGCTCCCGCACTCTTGGTGGGCTTCTGGCATCTCACTGTGAGCGAAGGTAATCGATGCTGAGCAGGTACACAACTCCCAAACCAGCCCAAACAAGTGGGCTTGTTTTCTTGCTTTCTGGTTTTTAGGGGCATGTACTGACTTGATCTAAGGGCTGCAAGCTGTGCGTAATGGTGTTAAATGAAGCGTGGCCGCTCGGCGCGTTGTGTAACCGCTGCGGCGTGCTGTGCTGTACGCAGTGCCCCATATAGAACCACCGAACCCCGCGGAGAGCGGGCGGTGGTGCTGAGCCTGCCCTCTCCCCAGCGCTGTAGCTACAAGGCATGCTTCGGAAATCAAATAGCGAACAGGCTTTAACACTTTCCCATTTTCTCTGTTCCCTCTCTGGGAAGCTTTCTTATACCCAGGGCACCCATCCTAGCAGTGGCAGAGTCCTTAGCACCTGCAGAACACAGATTTTTCTAAGATTTTTGGCTGAGGTTTTTTTTGCTTTTCAAGAACCTTCAATGCACTCTCCTGATGCATAATGGAATTGGGGAGAAGGAGAAATATATCTGTGAATTGCTCTGCAACACTAAACCCCTGAAACCTTGAAGAGCTGGAAAAGCTTTGTTAAGGAAATAGGGAAAAGGGACTTTCAGGTAGCCTCTTGCGTATTTTTTTTTTTTTTAGATTATGCTTTAATATTTCAGAGCTAAATGTAGCTATGCAGGGTTTTTTGCAGAGAAATTGCCAAACAGCTCTGGGGGGTTTCCTGGTGCATGATCAGGAGGACATATTGCACAGGGTGATGCTGGAGGTGGAACTGACTCTAGTCCCTTTGCTCCTCACTTACCCCTTCCCACCCAGCTAAGCACCACTTTCTTTACATCAGCTTTTTCTGCCATTTTGCATCGTTTTGGAACATGCTCTCGTAGGCTTCAACTATCAGCGGGCTTTGCTGAAACGACAGTTGCTCTGGGCAGCCGGGCATGGTCAGAGAGGGCAACAGATAACAGAGCCGGGAAGGAAGGGAACAGCCACAGGAATGAATACCTGAATACTGAAGACATGTGGACCGAGTGGCCCAGTTTTTGCTTTCCTCGATGTAATAGATGAGAAAGTCAAGTTAAATCTCAGAGACAGAAATTGTTCCTGTGTCTTTCGCAAAATAAACATGCAAAGATGTCTCTGGTTTGTATGTTTGGACTGTACTCTGCCATAGCTGATCTGAGCCTAAAACCATTTAAATCATACAATCACAGAATAGTTTGGGTTGGAAGGGA
>NW_009603014.1:0-32626 GCF_000690535.1 Cariama cristata | reverse complement strand
CCCGGCTGGACACCGTCACCCTGGAAAACACCTTCATGTGGGTCAGCGCTGGCTTTAGGAGATAACAGGCTATTTTTAGCTTCAGCCAGCCTGATACCGTTCTACTTGTATTTAACTAGTTAAGCCTTTCTTCTGAGTGTTGTTTTATCGTTACTGTACAGATTGCAGGAGTCTGCAGAAGTTGTTTTTGATCTAAAAAATAAAGAGCTCAATTCTGAATCTCAGCAGTTTGTATTGGCTTGCGCAAAGGCATGGCTGGTTTGTGTTTTTGCCCAAATTTTCTATTTTTTATAACCTGCAGAAACCATGGTCTGTACGGAGGAGGTTTTTGTGGTAACTGACACGAGAGGGGTGTTTTTCAGAACACATCGGTATTACCTGTTGCTCCACCTGGCTTCAGGTGGGCATAAGCTAATTTCTGACCAGGAGCCCTGTCTCTGCTAGGGTAATATACTCGGGTTTGTATGTACTGACTGACACGGGGCACCCGTCTGGTGAACTTGCAGCTGTTTCCACTTCTCCATGTAAAACTTCTTGAAAACGTGCTCAGAATCCTATAAACTGGGAAAATGATCCCAAGGTTAAATAGCTGCTCAGAATATTGTTTATTCGTTGGTGGTTACAATGTTAGGAAGGTTTTGGGGAAAAACGTGAAAAAGTCAACACAGCTTCTCTTTCTCATCAGTAAAGCTTGAGGAATTTGCTCTGCATAGAGTTATGAGACACATTAAACAGCTCTTTACCTGCTTTAATCCATGCTGGGTTTTGGTTTTGGTTTTTTTTCCTCCAACAATGCAAGCTTTTGTTTACTGTTTCATTGCACGGTAAACTGACCGGGATTTTAGGATCAAATTACTTTCTGCTGCAACATCCTTTCAGTACTGTAGCACAGCAGTTTACACTAGAAATAAGAGTCATTGGCAGTTTCTTTGAAATCATATACCCTAAGAAAGAACGATTTAGCTCAGAAGACTTTTAGTCTAAAAACACATGGGGGTTTTTTTGAGGAAGGAATACCTGTGTATATTAAATAGTTAATATTCATTTTTGTTACGATAGTCCCTATCTGAACTCGCTAGTTGTGGTTAATTATGTCATACTAGTTGGCACTTAAAATGCAGTTCCTGTGTTTTATGCTCTGAGATGACAAGAGATGCTTGGAGTGTTAAAGAGAAGTAGACTCCAATAAAGTAGTCTACTCTTTCGTATAACATAGGACAGAGTCAAAGATATTTATAGGAGAGTAGTGGGTAGTTACAAGGTGCAACTACTGAACTGATGAAACAAAGTGGGTTGAGGAAGCAGAAAGTAACCGAAAGAGACAAGATTCCTGAAGAGCTCCAAAGATAAGAAAAAGAGAAATGCTTGTAAAGAGAAAATCTGTGGGGTGAATTCAGAGGAGACTGAATCTATCAGTTTGAGAAGCAAAGATGTGATCATCACCATTCTTGTGGTATTAGGAAGATGAATACATCTTTCATGAGAAGAGGCTATAATAGGACAAAGTTTGAATATAGTTTTGAAGCACCATGAGCCAAAAATAAAATTTGGGTATAGCCTGAATGTCCAGGCCTTACCTAATTGACTATTACCAATATTTTTGAAAGGTTTAATAGGAATTTGTGCATTAAACCAGTCAATTTTAATAATACTGAAGCTTCAAAAATCAAAATCGTAAGTTATACCTTACGATTACTTTCTTTTGTTTTATAAAACCTGCTGTTTTGTAATCTCTGATGATTTGATGTTGCTGTATTCTCTTTGGTACAGTAGTGCAAAAATTCCCTATTCACTTTCTTTATGTGTACTTTATATGCTTTGTTAGCCATTTTTGTCAAGAAGGGGAATCCTTATATAATTAGGAAGCAATTTTTTGCTTCTGATCATCTTTGTCAACCTTCCTGTACTTACAAAAAATCCGTTATCTTATTTTTTGACCAGAACAGGAACTAGTCTTCAACACGCGGTCCCACCATGTCCATGCATCACTTCAAAGTGGTTTGTATTAATGTCTTGCTAGTACATGCGTTTTGGTTTGAGAGTGCTGCTTCTACGGGATTTGTGAAAGTTAAACTTTAAAATATTACTCTGATGTTTGAAATATGTATCTTTATGTGTCAACTAATATGAATATTACACAAAGACTAAATAAAAAGACTGATTCTTAATGTGCGTGTGTTTTGCAGACCCTTAACTTCCTTAGTCCCTCTAGACACAAGTGACTTGTCCCTGGCGTTTATGTGGATCTTCTGTATCATAACAGGAGGGCAAAAAACCCCAAACAATTGTATACTGAGATGAAATACCAGAATCTGAATCTGTTTAAGTATCAGTTGGATGTAGTTTCAGTGTAGTTTCACTGTGTATGCGTGGACTAATCCTATTTTAAATCTGAATGGAATTGCGGGATTTTGTATAGATACTGATGTCATGTCCATTACTAGTCTATCTGTATGGAATTAACTTACACACTTAGGGGTTTACTGGTTAGATCTTTGATTTGCTGATATTAACTGTAGCTTTTTGTGGTGAAATTTCTGAAGGCTGTATTTATGCCTGTGTCATGCCAGTGTTCAAAAAGGTGAAGTGACTGTGACCGGGTTAGACTGTCATCTAATAGAAAATTCACACGTGGCTAAACTGATTAAAACAAAAAGGAGTTAAAGGATAAGAATATAATTAATGCAAATCAATCTAGTTCTAGGGAAAATAGCTGTTGTAAAGAAAGCTGACTTAATGCTTTGACAAGATTACAAGATTGGCATAAAACTAACTGCATAGCTGTAACACTACATGTTCATGTTTTCAAAGAGTTGTATCAAAAGAGTGTAATCAAAGATCAGTGAAAAAAACAAGTGTGACTGATACAAAGACTGAAGGGCAAGTAACAGTGGTGTCGATGTAGTTCTGCAGAGTGATCTGGATTGTTTAGTACCGTGGGTTCACTTAAAGAAGTGTTTTGGTACAGACACTTGCAAAGTCATACAGCTAGAACCAGGAACGCAAGCAAGATTTTTCAGTTTTTAAGAATGCTTCTGTTACTCTGAAAAGAGTCCAGGGGTTATAATGGACAAGTAAGTCAATATGAACTCACAGGGCAGTGCTGTGGTAACAGTAAAAACGATCCTGACGTGATCCTTAGATATGTAACATGAAATTGTGAGAAAGAGTAGAGGGATTTTTGTTTTTAAATAGCATCGATACCAACTACTGAAATACCATGTGCAGTTTGGTTGATGACAGACCTCTCAAGTTGCCTTTTTTTCTGATATTAACCCCCCCGCCCCCCCATGTGTCTGGAGCCTGTGTGTGGCATTTTTCACGTGCCCTATTACCTACGCCTTCCTTTACACTTTACAGGAGAAAATACAGGCTTCTGAAGATTTCTTAATTTGAAGAGTAAGGTGGAATGGATGGTAAAAGTCTGAAAAATTCACATGCTCTGACAAAAGTTACTGGCTTCAGTACAGGAATCACTGGGTGAAATTTCCTACACTGTGATGCAAAGGAGATCATAAACTACACAATACAGGTTTGCACATCTTGAGGTAAGAATTTAATGGGAAAAGAAGGCTTTTAATAGAAGATCCTTTATTTGAGTATTTTTTAGCTAGTTCAAACTCCTCACGGTACTTGTATCGCAATGGAGGTGTGTCATTTCTTAGATTTTGTCTTACCTGGAAATTCTGCTTTTAATATTTCTGAAATCCATTAATACTGAAATTTAACTGAGTGCTTCTTTATATTTTTCCGTTGATGATCGTTTCTTTGTCTAGATGAAATTCTTCTAAATTACTTAGTTTCTTGCTGGCATCAATTTTTACTATGATAGCTTCATTTCTGTGGCTTGGTCTCATTTATTCCCCCCCTAGCGTATTTTCCTCTGTATTGTTTGATGGATGTCTTCAGTCCGAATCTGTTTTCAAACTGCTTCCTTTTGTTCAGCCCTTGAAAAAGTCTGGCCACTGTTAAATGTTGGTTCAAGCCTCTCCTCTGGCCAGGTTTCGCTCGGCAGCACAGTTGGGAAGCCCGTTCTCCATCCCTGGCCTGGGCCCGCGTGGCCACAGCGTACATTTGTACATCCGTACATTCGAGCCCCCTGCTATGTGCCCGGAGGCGTATAGCACCTGAGGAGCGCTGTTCTGGCGGCAGATTGATGGAACAGACCTGTGCTCTCTGCTAGAGGGGGGAGCCTTTCTGGTGTGGAGATTGCTGTGCTGGAGATGTATTTGATATATTTGTGGGTTTGAGAGGAATTGAGTGGTTGAAGAGTGATACAGAATTGAGGTTGTAGGAAATTCTTGTGTGTTGCTTTACCACGTTATCAAGACTGAAAGGATTTACAGTGGATTCTTCATATTTGGTTTCTTTGGGCATGCATATTTATAAAAAATACTCTGAATTCATAATGAGGATTTAGCGCAGACCTTTTCACCCATTATTGTAAATGGGCACTTCACATATGAGCTGTGGTATGCTAAAGGTTTCTGGTATAGCATCATGGTCTTGGGCTAGGTCTTGTCTGTATGCTTTAGTGATAATGAGAGTTGTTTTCCAGTTTCAGCTCCTGAAACTGCTCCTGGTTTTGGAAGAGAAGGTGATTTCAGTTTCTTTGTGGAACTCTGATAATATGCATTGGCCATGGAGGCAGTAGAGAACTACTACTGATACTTCACAAATACAACCAAACATTGTGAACCCCTTTTTCAGTTGTTTATTGGGAAAATTCTGTGAACTCCTCATGTTGCTTCTGTCTGTTCCATAAAAGAATTGTCTCTGTAATGGACTTTATGCCCAATATGTGTTAAAACTTTGGAGATCTGCTAAAGAAGGATTTTTTTCGTGACTGAAGAAGTCATGATCTTATAGGCGCATGCTGTAATTGTCACTCAGCAGGTTTAACATTCATAATTGGCAGTTAGGCAACGTATAATCCAAGCAGATGATATTTAAGTATTACAGGAGTAATCCTAAAGATGAATCGTTTCAAAAGAAATTTTGCACAATATTGCTCACAAGTAAGTTTTCTCTTGTTATGCAATTCTACAACATGCCCATTTATTCCTGTTGAAGTAGATTAAGCCTATACATTAGGAAAGCTGGGCCTTTTTGATTTCATTTATGTTAGATTTTCTCCACACACTCGTTTTGGAACAGTCCAATGCTCTGACGTTCTGCATATATCACAGCATTTATCTCCGCAAGCTGTTGGAGCTGACAGCCTGGGAATACTTTCTCCAGACATGGTAGGGGGTGAATCAGAGCCTGGCCATAGGGACGATGAACAGAGCCTTTAGTGCGAGTAGGGCTTTCCATATTCGCTATGCCTGGGTATGTAGGACATTGGGGCGTAAAGATCCTATACAGCTGCTGTTACAAAACTGCAATCTAATTCCGATTTTTTCTCTTTTTTTTACTGACTTTCAACAATGCTACCCATGAAGACTGCTAAACTGGTACTTTAATAATATCTTTGACATTTTAATGGCAATTACAAGAGCATATAGACACATAACTATTCGCTTTTGAAGAGTTTTTTTGGATGAGTGTGAAAATTCATTTATGTTTTTGGTTTAACATGTTAACCACAGATTTTGTTGCCTTGTGCTGTGGGTGCAGCCAGAACTAAACAGGCATCTCTTTGCTCGGTCTGTTCAGATTACTGCAGCTATCAGTCACTTATTGCCTGTTCAGCATCCTCTTCCACACTGTTCCTGATTTTTTCCCCTCTGTTGCTAGGGAGGAATGTTCATTGCTTTTTTTTTTTTTTTTTTTTTTTTTGGTGCAGCAAAATATCAACAAATTACTGAAACAGGAAAACTTTACAGGTCCACTTGTATAACTCACTATATTCTTCTGTCAACTGATATGCTGTACCATCACTAGACTCAAAGTTTGTCTTGTCATTTACTGTTGGAATGTCATTATTGTTAAAAATTGTTGCCTTTGATTTTAATTCTGAGATTTGAATTAAAAATTGAAAGACAGAAGATAAAGCTGGTAATAGAAGCTCTGTTGCAGTTGTATTCCATGTTCAAATACAAGCTTACACCATTAAATGACAAAATTATTATGCAAGAAGGAAATTTAGAATGTGTTGAAGAAAATATAAATTATGAGATTTTCTTTTTAGGGTTACATGTCCTTTTGTCATTTCTTTGCTTAGTGAACATTTCTCTTTTGTATAGTACCATAATTGTCAGTGTATTAGAAAAGATATGCCTGCATTCAGTTTAACAGGAAGAACAAATCACTTGGAAACTAAAATATGTGTAATCTTATGATCCAAAGCTCACAAACACAGAGAGATTAACTAGTACTACTTTAAATGGAGAAAACAATGTATATCTAAAAACGAAGATGGAAGCTGAAAGCCAGTACAAGGAAAAAGTTAGTAATTTTCTGTACTTCCAAAAGAAAAAATAGCATCTTTTCTATTCAGTTTTAAACAAGAAAGCATCCGAGAACTATCAGCTTCCATGATCTGGTGCTGAGATTATTTTGGATCCCTAACTTCCTTTGCTTTTTGCTTGAGTAAACTGGTTAGTAAATCCAAAAAATGCTAAGTCTTTGTTATAAAAAAGGACTTTTGTTTGGTCTTGCAGGAGGTAGAGTGTATCAGGCTATCAGGGAACACACACTCTTTGCAACACTGACATTGAAATGGTGGTGTAGGTCTCACGCGGTTTTGCTTTCAGTCTGCACCAGCCTTTGCTATGTGTGTAATTAAATTGTCTTTTCCCAGGGCTTGCAGTCAGAATAGTGCTTTGGCCAGCAGTTGTGTAAGACTGTTGGCCAAAATAATACATACCAAACTAATAGTAGGGACCTGTATGCCGTTGGTAATATGGTAACTGAATACATTGTCATTTGCTCATGCATGTTTGTTTGTGCAGAAAGACCTCTTTTGTACCCCTCGTGCCTGCACCTTTTTCATTTTTCAAACTAGTAGTTCTGAAGCTGCTGTCAAGTCCAAAACCAGGGAGCGTAATGTTGTTGACATGTTCATATGTCTTCTCAGCAATGCAAGCGGTAGGCATATGGATCTCGGCAATAATCCTGTTTTCTGAAACTCGCTATTACTTCAGCATGTTCCTGATGCCACATGGGTACCTTTTTTCAATAATAAGAGTTAGCATTTCTACACCAAGAAGAGTGGGACACATTTGTTTCTACATCTGTTTAGACGCAAAATTCTGGCACCACTGCAACTATTCCCTATCTGTGTTTAAATGCTCCCATTGTAGAATTGCACAATTCCTGCCTGGAACGCTAGTGTATGCTTGGGGATAGAGTAAGCGTTGCAGCAGTTTCCATGGCCATCCAGTTTGTCATGAAAATATGCTAGTCATTTCTTTGATTTTCAGCATCTTCTCACTTTCCAGTATTGTGCAAAAGGCATGAAGCATCACATGGATGTCTCCGTCATAAGATAAGTACTTGGAATTGGGGGGGCAGCGTGTTTAATGTGTCTGTGATGCAAATGGAGAACAGTAAGAACTATAGGGGCCAGAAGTACCCCACGTGTGTGTGGTGGCAAGCTAAAACAACTACTGTCCTTAGAGCCATAAAGGAAAAATAATCCATTTACTTTGTTCCTAGAGACACACTACTCAGAAGTAAAAAACTTTGCTGAAACACATGTGCCATACCGATTAGTTCAGTGTCTGCCGCCTTACTCTTCTCGTCTCTGACTCACTCATTATTTATGCTTTACATCCATAATGGAACAGTATCATTGGTGGGCCAGGATGGTCCAGGATAGACCAGTGATTACAGAAACAGGATTTTAAGTTAGGTCTGTCTGTTTCTGGATAATGATTTAAACAGAAGTCTCAAACATTCGAGGATAGTGCAGTAACAACTACTAATTTATTTCTTATTGCTGGATGTAAAAGAGCAAGGAGATACAGTGTATTTCAAACGCATTTTAAGCAATTCAGCATAATATAAGACTGAACACTAAAAGGCTGGCAATGTAATTAATTTAGAAGGGACAAATCCCTAGACTGTAGGGTTAATGAAGCTCTCTGCTGTGAATATACTTGACGTGAACTATGGACGTAACTGTAGTTAGTGTGACACTAAAAGAGGAATTTGGATTCTGGCTACTGCCTTCTGGTGGGGGCATTCAACCAAATTGAATTCTTGTCTTCTGCTGCTTATCTGAAAGGTGCAATAGCTCAGTCTTTAAACATTCATTTAAAAATATGGTTTCAACCATACATGGTGTAGAAACAAAATATTTCAGGTATGATTTTGAACATTTGTCATGCCTTTTGACATGAAATACAGACCTCAGGAAGCACCTTTTTCCATGGATTTTGATGCCTGTAGTAAGCAATGTTTGTTGATTAGTAATGTCTGAGATGTCCCTGTAATTTGGGAGGGAGGTCCAATAATCCAAAATAAAGTTTACTTTATTTAAGTAAACAGTTTTTCTGTTCACTGGACAAAATATATGGTAACTTCTGATTTTTGTATTAAGGCCTTTCTAAATTTGAAATATAATTTTTTAAAAGTTTAAATTAAGTATCAGTAGTTAAATTAATGTTTTTAATGGCTCTTTGTCAAAGTTCTTCTGCTGGACTGAACAGTGTAAGGAAGACTTTGCTAATGCCCTCCTTCCTGTTGGTAGTAGTTAGCCATCTGGTTAAAAACAGAGGCTTGCTGCGTAGATGCCTTGGTTTTCGATTAATATTCTCCTAACTTATAAGGGCTAAAACTGATATTTTAAAACATATTTCCAAATATAGTTCAATATATTAAATATTAAATTATTTTTTTTCCCAGTTTACATTTCATTTCAGACTTACTGCATTTTTTTTTGCCAGTTTTGTTTTCATTTGCATTTACTGCTTCGAGGTCTGGGATGTCTGCTTCAGCCCCGTGTTCTTCTGTGCGTTTTGTGCTGACTGTCCATTGCTAATAATGGGGTTAGTTACGAAAGTAAGCCAGACATGGTAAGTAGGGAAAAAAAGAGGAAATGCAGTAGCAATAATTTCCTTGCTTACATATGGATGCCGTGGTCCCCCAAAAGCAAATCTTTTCAGTTTGGGTTTTCTCACTCCGAAGGAGGACAGTGGAAGGAACGTGACACTTCACAGCACTTCAGACACAGCTTTGGTCGTTTTATAGAGCAACTCACGACTGTCTGCCTAAGTCGTTGCTGGAGTTCTGTAGGTTTAGGTTTCTTCTGAAATTAAGCAAACCCAGTTCCTTCAGTCTGTTGCTCCAGAGTAGATATTTTGCCTCTCATCCTGGTCCAGCTCCTTTCTTGAAGTTAGATTCCCCAAAACCAGGACACAGTACTCAACTCACGCATGTATCTGGGAGCAGAAACACTACTTCATACTGCATTGTCTGCAACACTGATGTTTATGCAACCCCGTATGGTGTATTTTTTCACAGTAGTATGACAGTGTTGGTTCACCTTGGCTTATGAACCACAGTGACTCCCAGATTCTTTTTTGAAGAAATTCTGCTTAGTCATCTTGCAGTTGTACTTTTGGTAAACCCTAACGAGAGTAATACTTTGAACTGGTCTTCTTTTTTTGTTGCATTGATCTTTTCTCCCGTTTGTTCAAGCATCCAAATTCTAATTCTGTCATTCAATCTGCTTATGTACTCTCCAAAACCTAGTATAAAATACAAGTGTCTTAAATTACTCTTTTATTTGATAATCTGATTTACTGATGACACATTATTGAGTAGTATCAGATGTAAGGAAAATTTCTGTGGTTTTATACTCAATCATCTCTCTCTTTGGACAAGGAACAATTAATTTTAAATTTTCTTTTACAAAATAGCTACAATAGTTTCCCAAGTGCTTTTGCACCCATCTTACTTTAGTTTCATCAAGATATTTTTCTTTGGTTGCTGGAAATAAAGTCTCATGGGAGTATCAAAAAACTTTTTGCAAGTTAATACATATGATCTTTTCTGCTTCTCTCCTATCCACCTGGTTTAGAAGGAGATTAAACTGGTTTAATGCAAGGGATTCCCTACAAATCTCTTAGGATATCCCTTAAAGACCTTCAAATTGTTTGGTTGTTTATTGCAGTATTTTTCTGAAAATTGCAGTTGGCTGGCTAGTTTGTAAGTTCCTAATTCCCTCTCCACCTCCTTTTAAAATGTGTTACAATTCTTTCTGGAACCTTGTTTACCACCTACAGACAGCGTGTTAATTAGAAAATTCTCTAGAAAATAGAAAGCATGGGTTTGAGGTTGAAGACAAATTTTAAGCCCAAAGCAGTCCTTCCCTTAGCAGTGTGTTAACCGCAAGGCAGTTATGCAGAAACCATTCCATTCCAGTCTAGAAGGAAAAGAATAAATGCAGATCCAGCCTACCCTAAAGCAAGAATTGATGACTGTGGATCACGAGTGGACAGGAATGCTTTACTGTTGTCTACCATTGCATGCAACATTTCTGGAGGAGATGAATTTCAGACATGTCACTATCCTTGGGCATTTTTTGTTGTCTGGGCAGCAGGGTGTGAGATATTTGTGTTGTCATTCTAAGTCACTTACATACTGCTATGTTCTACGTATGTCATATGGATGCCAAATCCTCAGTTTTGAAACCTACTCCTGGGACCAAGTGTTTAAATATTTTTAGCGGCTCTCTTTTCAGATCTTCTTTGAATAGAGGATACAATGTGATTTTAGGCTAAGGATTTCCAGCTGAAAATACCAGGGGCAGGAAGGGCACCGGAGCAGACTGTATTGGAAAGACAGGAGCTGTTTGGTCTTAGAGCAGACCTGGTAGACGCTATGTTGAGCTTTCTGAGGGAAGAACTGTCTGCCTATAGGCTTACTGGATTTTGCTGCCTTTTCGCAAGGTTAATAGCATCTCTCTAAAAAAAAAGTCAAAGTGGAAAAAGAGGACATGTGGAGGGCAATTCCCTTGCAAGGGGAAACTTCTCTCTTTAAAAGCTCCCGAGCTCCCAATATGCTGTGTGGCAGAAGCCCAGCGTTTTTCTATTGGGATTTTTAAGATTGTTGCTTCCTATACAAAGTGTTCTTTGTCCCACAGCTCTTGGCCAGAGTCGAGTTTGATCGTGCCTTTCCTCAGGCAGGCCGGATCCCGGGGGCTGTGGGCAGCGGCTGTAGCTGGGAGCTCCTCTTGGTACCACTGCTGCTCTTGAGCGCGCTGCGCACCTCCGCATTGCCGTGGTGACATGACGTCACGACGTGCTCCTTTGCCCTCGTCCCACCAAACTTTCTCTTCCCGTGTCAGTGCCAGGCAGAAATGTTGCCTGAAGAAATGTGAAGGAGTGGTAGTGTGGAAAAAAAATACCACAAGGAAAATTATTTTTAATCTCAATTATTCTTTTGATCAACCTTCTATTACTGGACTCCACTTTAATATTATTTTATGAATCATTTCCACAAAATCCCGAAGAAGAGAAAAAGGACATAGTTCGTTTCTAAAGCACACAGAGCCCTCAGGTGCTTTGACTCTGGTTATTGCAGCGGTACAAACAATAACTGGGCCCCAGCAAAAAGGTAAGTGATTTCCCACGGCTGGTTCCCTCCATCCTGTTTGCAGCCTGGTTTTGCAGAGAGCACCACAGCTAGTTATAAACGGCAAGGGGGAGCTGAGAATAGGAAGAGCTTTGTGTTCATGTAACGACCGTGTCAGGAGAGCAACGCTTTAGCTAAATTGGGATGGCCTCTAGAAAGCCCTATTTTTATGATTGTAATACTACCGGTATTTTGGGGACTGAAGTCTCCCAGACACAGGCCCAGCTTCATGTGATTTATCTCTTCTTACATATAAAAATAAACCAAGTTGTGTTAAAAAGCCGTCTTTTTGAGTAAAGCAAAGCTGAGTAAAGCTTTTTGGCTTTTAATTTGAGCTATCTGAAATTAGTCAATAGGACAGGCTGTTCACCAGAAAATACAAGCAGTTTACCAGAGAAGGCCAAAAGGTGGTTGTTACACTACTGAGTTATTTTGAGGGGACCCCAGCAGGGACGTGGGTGGGACAGGTGGGTGCATTAAGGGAAAAAACTTATCTTCCAAAGACCTTTCAGTGGTAGAAAGTGCAGTGCAGTTCTAGCAGGTCTGCATGTGCCTGCCAATGAGCATCTCGGATATTATTTTTCTGTTTCTCCTTTCTTTTGTTCTAGGTCAAAAGAAGACACTGCACAAAGGAGTGGTGAACTTCAAATTTCCAGTCTTACTTACTCTTTGCAAGGGCGGTATCGTTCCAAAACTTTCTAGAAGAAAATTCTTTTCTAGGTCATTTGCCACTAAGAGCTATGGTTGGTTTGTAGCAATTTGGCCTGGAATTATTACCTGGCAAAGGCTGGTTTCCAAGAAGAAGGAAAAAAAAAAAGATAAAAGCTTTTTTCACTTGCTTTGGATGCACTGGGATAAAATGCTGTAGAAATACTAGCTAGAAGCAAATTGATTTAGTGTCAATTTGAGCTCCTACCAAACTTAGATTGTATTACTAGAACAAACACCTGCAACCTCGCGCACCACCTGCTCTCGCCAAATAGATATTACAGAACTATATATTAAAAGATATAAATTTTTAGATTTTCTAAAGAGACAGTTTCTTAAATTGGTCAAAACTGGTTTTCAAACTTGGCAAGATACTTGCCTCTCATTTGAACATAGCGACAAAGTAACAGTAAGATATGTTTGATTCCCTTCTTAAAATTATGGAAAAGCAGTTTGCAGTTCTGATTTACAGCCTTCTGGAACTGGAATTAAAAGCAATGCATTACTGCTCAGTTCATGGGTGAGAGACCTTTTAAAGCTACTGTTCATATTCATTCAACACTAGTCTTCAGAGGCAATGGGGAATGAGTCAGCACCAGAATAGTTACTGTTTTTAACATTTCCATGGATATGACTAGGAAAATATAGTTAAGAAAATGATAGCTTCTCAATTTCTGCAAAAGGACATTTAAGAATAATGGGACTTACACAGCACTTTTAGAATGTAAAACAAGGACAGACAACTCCGAGTTAATAATTGCCAATAGCCTTTGGTCACTGTCTAGTGATTTGGGGATCTGAGATGAGAAAGGCAAAGGGAGATATTCAATTCAGCTGTCCAGCTTGTTAAAAGAAAGAATAAAATAGGAAAGTAGAACAATGACATGAAGTTAAGGAAGAAGTGGGTAGACTTCCTTTTTGATATATATGAGGATTGGTAAACTTGTACTCTCATATATTTACAAAACAAAATCAGTGATGTCACTATCTGATAATTGCAAGTAAATTATACAAATTTACAAATATTCACATAGAACTGGTTTTACTCCAGTACATACAGAAATATATAGTATATTTTTATACACAGAAGTATACAGAAATATTTTTAGTTGTTAATATTGCTAATATTTCATGAATAGGGGGAAAGGCTAGATTAATTGGCTAACTTCCTTATTGAGATTTTTTAATCACTGTGGTTGTACTGAAAGAAACAACTATCTATGTGTGTAAAAATGCCTTGCTGAAACTAACCATCTTTCTTCTTTGGTAAAGGGAAATCTGGTCTATTATTTAACATCCTGAAGCTACAAACAGAGAAAGTTTTGTAACATCTCAGCGATTTTTTCATGTATTTGTGCTGTTTACATGCTTAAATGCTAATGTAGGTCAGCGATCTGTAGCAAAGACCTCCTAAACCTTTGTTAGTGGCTGGAAAAGCCTAGCATCCAAATATACCCATTCTTTGGAGCCAGGGTCCCTAATCAGATGGAAGGCATCCCACCGGCCTTTAGGGGCCCAGCAGTGAAGAACTGACAGCTTATCAACGTGGTGCCCAAGTTAGCTTCAAGTTAGCTTTCGTGTACCAGTGCTTGTACCTCTGCTGTATTCCTCTCCTGTACCACTCTGGAGAAGGCTCGTTTGTATGCTGAGAGCAAAGCAAATACTGACAAGTTCAGTCTCTATCTTACTCATACTGCATTGCTTAGAATGGTGATCATGATTTCATATCTTTTTTGTACACGGGATTCCATTTCTGCCTGGGGTTTTGGGGTGCTTCTAACATACATATTGTATTTGGTACACCCACTTATCCTGATCTCAGGATTCATCGCAAGTTTTGAGTTCTCTTTACATTTGTGATATTTGAACTTACTAAAATATTGATGGTATGCCAGATTTAACTTTGATGTATTACACTAAAGGTTATAGTTATTCTTTCGTATGATTTTCTCCTGCATGCTTTTAGTCTGTCTCTAGTTTATCACTGAGATGAAGGACTTTTACTTTGCAAAATTGATTTGCTATGGTGAATTTGTCCTGCTGCTATTTTAATCTTGGTTGATCTGGATTTATAGTGACCTCTCGTAGAGAAATTGTTTTGTATAACTTGTTTGTTTGGTTTTTTTTCTTAGGATTTAAATGATTGGTTCAGCTAGATCCCTGAGGTTTTTTGTTTAGGTTTCATCTTTAGGATTATTTCTGTTTTACATTAGTTGAGTTGCTATTTTCTTGGTGACCTACTTGGCTGTCACAATGTCCAGACTCACTCTTTTTGGCTGTGCTCTTTTTTAAAAGGCTGTTTCTAGAAATCTACCTGCTTCAACAGCATGCAAATAAAACAACGGTTCAAGTCTTCTTTCTGACAATGTGCAAAATTTACCACAGCATCTCTTACTTTTGATGGTTTTCCACATTGGCTTTAACTGTGGTATTGGAGTGAATGTATAGGCATGTTGTCTTTTCTATCAACTCTAAGCTATTGGATAATACAATTTCCACTTTATTGAAATTCTAGTTAAAATGTCAAGCTGTGACTTTCCTTGGACAACATTTTTGTAAATATGGCACTTTCTTACCAAGTAAATCTGTTTCTTCATTAATTGATAGCCACACCTGCAAAAGTAAGCCAGTGACAAAACAAAGTAGAAAATATATTCCTGCTAACCCCCTTCACATCACTAGATTTAACATCAGGAACCTATTTATATGGCTGATTTTAGCTAGCAACAGTTAAAAATGTTATTAAGTGTATTGATGTGTGGCACAGACTGAAATTTCTAACCTTCCTCAAAGTCGAGTCATGCTGAAACAAACCAGTCAGTAAAAATGTCCCTTAGAGGTGAAACAGGGCAAGAAAAGGTAAACTGTTATCTGTTCTGCTCTTCATTTATCTGATTTCATAGCCTGTAGGCAAAAATCTGGAAGTGAATCCTTTCTCCATTACTGTATTGGTAAGTTATTTTTCATTATCATCAGCAACTGAAAGATTAAAATGTTTATAAGTAACAATAAACAAACACACAATGTAGGAAAAGTAAACAATAAAATAAATAAACTATAAATACTGTTTCTGAGCAGTTGTGCTCAGGCAGCGGAGCTACCTGGCAGTGAGGGTGCTGGGAAGCCCGGGGCCGTGTCTCGAAGGGGCTCCTCAGCTCCCACCAGAGTTACGGACACGCAAGGTAGGGCATACAGTGAGAAAGCAGGCTGTGAGAGCAACCTACAGTCAGTAGTAACTAAGAACAATTATAAGGAGAAACAGTCATGGCAGTCAGAAATACATCCTTTTCTGTCCAGAGCATGTAGAATTTGCCATTAGCTCCAGACTTAAAGTGCTGCTGCAGCAAAAGTCACTGCTCTAAAGACTATAGACATATGCACAGACATAACAATGCGAGCAAGGTTCAGAAGCCAAGCACTAAAAAGTTTGTAAGTGCCAGAATGAAAAATGCCTCTACAATCTTAATTTGGCATCCAAGTGCCTATGTATTACAATATAGAAGCACATATTTAAAATATTGCCTAATTTGTTACAGCTGATGGTGCACACTATTTAAATTCTTCTCTCGGAATCATTACCTTTCTCACAGATTTTTCTGTGAAATGTATCACTTGCGTTTGAAATCATCACAAAAATTCATTGATTTATTATCTCAATGCCCATGTGAAATAACGGAATATTTTATCCCTGTTTGATTTGTAGGAAGCTGAAGTATGGTGAGGTTAAGGTCAAAGGGATCCATTAATTTCATGTGTCTAACTGAGAAGGCTGAGGCCTCGTTTTTCAACTAAGGTTGTATTTTTAGCCATTCATATGTCTAGACCAGAGGTCTCTCTGACAACTGTTACAGTCTGAGTGCTTGGTACGTAACAAGTCAGACTCTGCAGTTGCAGCTTTCCCGTCTCGTACCAGAACCTCTCCAAGGCAGAACAGCTGGGGACAGCCAGGAAAGGGAGAAATTTCCAAAACTCCGTGTGTGAGCTCAGTCGTTTGCTTTATGGAGATGGTGCAGGAGCAGCCTGCCCGTCACTGCAGGCCTTGTAAAGCTTTGGGGTGTTCAGGCAGTACAGAATTTCTAAGGATTTTGACTGTTGTCTCTCTCAGGTCTCTCTGGGTATGTGTGAGTGGCACTTTACAGCTTTATACTACGCCCATTTAAGATGGTATTTCAAAGGGACGGCGACAGGTCCATCCTCGAAATGTCCGTATCTTGCTCAGATTCAAAACCGTGGCACAAAGTATGGAGGAGGGGAAAACGGGGAGAGTGAGATGAGGCTAAAATATTGCCAAGAAAAGATCTCAGAATTTTTTTAATATGTAGAAAACAACCTGTTTTTCCTTATTCTCTGTTCACAAATAACCAAAGTGGTGTTAATGTTTTCTGAAAGTTTCCAGGCTCAGCCAGATTTCCAGTATGGAAAATGTCAGCTTAAACAACTATTGTTGGGCAAGTTTAATATATCTGATCCAACTTCTGCTGGAAAGTCCTGGCTATGATTATCTCAGCCACCGGCCCTTCCAGGAATTCTAAGGGCCTCATTCTGCTCTAAATTACACCAGTACAAGTCCAAAATAATTTCATTTTTGTAAAAGAAATTACATCAGTGGAAAAGTGATATAAAATAATCAAAATAATGTCAAATAAAAAATTATTATAGATAATTTCTTTGGTTAAGAAACACATAGTGCCTAATATAAATGCAGTGAATACTGAACAGCTAAAAATGAGGTAACGAAGGATGGCTTTTTTGCCTCATTAAGTATTTAGCAAGTATTTCTAGGTCCAGTTGCTTTTCCAGACACACCCTGGCAGTTTTTCTAGGAGAAAGCCTAGTTTGTTTTCCAACTTGCCTTCAATTACCTGCATCCTGACAATCAGAAATCCCAGATAAGCAATTTAATTTACATCAAATCTTTTTTATTTTCCCAAGCCAGATGAATCCCTCAGCTAAAGCACATGGAGAAGTGCATATATATCTTTTAGAATGAAATACACTGACATTCATAAAAGAACAATCCCATGCCAAAGGATCAGAGATCTCTTGCACTTCCATTGTGTAAATCAGCAGTTGTTTCAGTGCCATAGAAGAAAATACAAGACTTTAAAACTGGGCCAAATGAGGAGAGTGAACTAATTTTAATGAAGTTACATGGAATTAACATTGTTAGGACAGTTTCTATTCTATTTTCAACTGTTAAGTCAGATAAGAAGATAATACTTCACTGTATGTCAATAAAGAGAAGGACAGAACAGTCATGAGTTTGAACTCAGAAGTAATGTCCAAATTATGATAAATTAAGCATATTTTCCCTCTTTTTTTTCCTTTTTGCACATGAAAGTAAGAAGTTAAATATCTCTGAGTCTTGTCTCTCTAGGCAAATTCCATTGTCCAGAAGATCTATTTTGATGAAGAATTACAGTCAGGACTCTGACTTTTGCCTTGGTTCTGCTGTAGCAAGCACAGCAGTGCCTTAGCAAGACTAGGATGACTCTTACCCTGTTTATGTTGCCTATATTTTCATACTAATCTAGAAATTAAAAGTATCAGATGACACATTGAACTTTGTATGTCCCTGGAGCTAAGTCAGAACTTTCATGCACATACATTGTGGTGGCTTTTTGTCATAGCAGCAGCTGTCTTACTGTCCCGATACCCTTTCTTTGAATTGTCACTTACTAGTTTCTCACAGAAAAATCCAGTCTCTTCTCTTTGCTAATAACCTTATTAGTCCACTTCAAGCCTCATGCAAACATTCTTTCATTTTAAAATCATGTTACTTTAATAATAGGAAAACTGCACAGAAAATATATTATATCCTTGTGAAATTAGTCATTTCAGGAACTGATAAAAAGATTAGGCATATTGTGAAGTGCTTGGCATTTTAGGCATTATAGGCACTGCTGGCTTCTCTCAAGGCTTCTATGAACTCTAAGAAGAGTTGTGTGGAGCTACCTTCTTTTTTGGAAGGAACCTACAAGGATAAGAGGCCTTAGCTCCCCTTCTGCCTCACCCACATTGTTCTGAAAGCCATTTTTTTTTGAAAATAAATTTTATCAATACATTTTATAGAAAACAAATTAACCTTCCTTGGAAGGTATCAATCCCAAGTAATCAGGAATTATGCACTACAGATAATTCTTACCTACCACTTGCAATCATTTATTGCAGTTGTTGAAAATTTTGTTTTTCCAAATATGTATTTTTACAGTATGACGATAACATGTGTTTAAACAGCTGAAATATTTCCTCACACTTGTACAAGTTATTCACATATGAATTACTGTTACATGTTTTGAAGAAACTAATAACCTTAATTTCAAGGAAGCTTTATCTGAATAGAAATCTAGAAAGATTTTCATAGAAAAACAGTCTTCCCTCCCATTGATTTCAAGAGGTTCCTGACAGACTCCAGTGAAAGACCTTTTAATTCCTAATTTTTTTAAACAATTATAATCTTAATAATGACCTTCTAAAATATTTTTGTAATATTGTTTTTTCATCACGCATCTAAATAGAAAAAGCAAGATGCTTTAGAATTTTTTTTTTCTTCAAGAAGGAAACATGAATACTTAAATGACTTTTATAATCCATTTCAAATAGATAATTTGTTTATAGCTACTGTAGAAAAATCTTTGCAAATATTCAAATTATTTTGAAAGGTACTTCAGGTATTAGAACTAAGAGATGTATATTCTCCCTGCTAGCCATTAAGTCAATCTCTGGGAATGACCCAAGCATGTTGTCTTTTGGTAAATTCTTCACCCCTGCGATCAGACCTTATATCCTTGTGTTTAAGGGTTAGAAATGTGTTGCAGAAGACCTAATACGAAGTCACCATATATCCTTGGTTGCCCTCAAGTGTCCCAGAATGCAGGCATATCCTGACAGAAAGAAAAAAAAAGCAAAATTTTCTTTAATTTCTTTCTGAAGCTGGTGAACTGGATCAAGCAAATAACTGGGTTAAAACAGTCATCTTTTTTTCCCTTGGTTTATTTTTAATTTATGTCAGCTTCTCAATCTGGTTCATCCATGGCCACACAAATAAATGAACCAACAGAACAATGGGGACAGCACACAAACAGAAGTGAAGAGCTGGGATGGAGAGAAATGGGTTGTTTAAATTCAAGCTATCATGGGAAGAAAAGATTGTGAAACTATCTTTAAATGGGTGACATGTCATCCAGAAGGTGCTTATCTTTTCCTATTGAGTAGGGAATGAGACCTTGAATTGAGTGTTCAGGCTGGTTAGGCTTAGAAAAATTTCCTGGTATACTTGTAAGAGAAAACTAGTAGAGTAGCTCCATCCATGCTAAGGTTTCTTCCAGTACAGATACATCTCAAACATAATATATAGGCAAAACTGTTAGTGCTCTTTTATTTCCTGCTTCAATGAGATTTTCTTTACTTGCCTATATTTTGGGAGTTTTTAATTCTATTTCTTTAGAACAATATTGTCAGTGTTCACCTTCCTAACTTGATCCAATAGTAAGTGAAAACAGTGCATATTTCCATTGCCTTCAGTCGGTGCTGTGTTGAGTTCTTGGTGAATGGTCCTTAAAAGAGTAGAAACATTTAGAAGTGCATTAGTTCATATGTTCTATTTCTACCGACTGTAATGTCATTTGACCTAATATCTTCTTTCTAGCAATGGGAGTAACCGCTTCTATCTTTGCAAAGAGAATGATAAAGGAAATAAAAAGAAATTACATTTTAAATGAAGTTCTTATTTGCAAGCACAATTATAAATAATTTGCAAAAATATACAAGCCAGAAAATAATACGGTCTATCAGAGAATCCAACCCACTTGATGGCAGAAGTCAAATATTTCTCATGGGTAAGAAGTATAATTGCCTCAGATTATGAAACTTAATTCATATGAAGTAACTAAATCACTTGGAACCAGCTGATCAGTGGGTATTTTATGCAAATTTTAATCAACAACCCTCTATATTAAATATTTGTTTTTTAAAAATCTAACCAGCATGAGGACGTCAAGTCAAGATTATGCGGGAACAGAAAACCTCCTAGAAAGGATGATCAGTTTGGAGTTCCTCTGGATGTAGAAGAATGAAAATTGCCTAACCTTTCATAGCATGGCTGTGTGAAGTCTGGTTTTGTTCTTCATGCTGCGTTTAGTAACACAGAAAGAGGGGCAGTGCTGGTGAAAAGAAAAGAGTGAGACCTAACCGCTTCCCACCAGGCGCTCTGGCAGCATTACATTAGGTACTTCTCAGGGAGATCAGGCTTAGCGATACTGGTCATGCCCTCCCTTTCTCTGGTTTATCCCAACAATGTGGGCCATAGCAAAAATACATTCTACTTGATTAATTTTTAAAACATTAATTTATTTAATCCTGTTGGCAGTCTCGTATATCAAGGTTTTTTCTTCAGTGCAGTTTCAAGGGCACAAAAGGAGAAACCATGCCTTTTGAAACTTACCTTTCATTGAAGTAAATATGCGTTTTGAATACAAGAGATCTAATCTAACCTGTGAAGAATGATGATTACGAAATACCTCTGTTTTCCATTGCATTTGTTTCTTATCCATTTTAACCAATTTCCTTTAGAAGTTGCAAAATAGGATTCGCATTACTAATAAGTTGGTTGCACTGTTTAAGAGAAGAGTAGTAGCATTCATGTTAGTTTTCTACGTAATTACAAGAACTACTTTCACTAAAATGGAAAGGTGTTGAAATATCCAGGTTTGCCATGGCTGGAATATTTCTTGGATGTGTACATTTTCATGAAGTTTCAGCAGAATTTAATATTATGATGGATCTCTGACAGGGTTCTTTCACCACTTCTAGTGATCACACAACTTCAGTTCTTGACATTTAAAGAGTTGTCTCAGCAGAATTTCATTTGGGAAAAAAGCTACTTGCTTTTCTTTTCACTCCATGTCAAAATGAAAGTAATCCCGAAAGCTATTGGCAAATGGAATTGGTTTCCATATAATCTTAATAATTAACTTTCGTTCCAGTAGAGTTACTAAGTCCAGTAGCTACTGCAGTTCATCTTTATCAACAGAGGCATGGCTGGCAAATCCACTTCTGGTACACTTGCTGAGATACAGTTTAATAACCAGTGTGTGTCACCGCTCAGCTCTGCCGTTCCTCTGGGGATTCCTCCATCAAGAGAATACACACGGTGTCTGCGCTATACATGCGTTCTCTAAAGCCATCCTCCAGCTTCCTTGCCCAAGACCCACAGAGGATTCAGAAAAACAACTAAGTAGTTTTTTCAAACTACTACATGAGTAGTTTTAAATATACAATGATTTCATCATCGTAAGTCACTGAAAGGCGAAAGTACCATTTCAACTAACTATTCCATAAAAATCTATCTTACTGCCCAGAAAAAGGAGTACTGCTGTTGTGTGGCAATCAGGAACGAGGCAAAGCTTGGTGGGGAAGAGATACTTTCTCCTCTAGGTTTCCAAACTCAGTGGTATTCTGGTTCCTTTCCAAATTACACGTTGTTGATTGGTCCTCCTCCTTTAAATAACTTTCTGACATGTAGTTATTCTAAACATTCTGTCAAGGGCTTTAAAATAGAAGATATAACATTTAGAAAATTTAGTTATTTCCACACAATGATATGATTGCCTGTCTCCAAATGTGCTTCAGGAATTCATTTCAAGGATCGTATGTTCATAATGGATGCTTTTGCATAATAAATTAAGTGTCCTTCAAATATGCTATGGTTTAAGAAATGTCACGGGTTTAATTAGATGGCTTCATTTATGACTGGATTATACTCTTGTCTATCATGGTGAGACACTGGAAACACTAGAACTGAATGTGCAACTCTCCAGGAAAACTTCTACTGAAAATACATGGAATTTATGCTCAGCAACTGCAAAACTGGTCCAAATTTAGTAAAATATTGACATCTTCTTGATATTCGTAACTTTATCTTCTTTTCAAAAAGAAAGAATGTAGTGACATATGATCTGCACAGAAGGAAAAGCCTTAAAGGCATTCATTTATGGGTAGAAATTAATAACCCCTCTATTTTATTTTAGTAAATGCAGGAATTAATAATAAAACAATTGCTTTTTGGAAAGTAAAAGTTCAGTCATTTGGGTGCTTTATGTGTTTCTGTGACAGATTTCCAGTTTATATTTCTCATCTTGTTTTTGAAATGATGATATATATCCACACGCATGTATACACCTGCCCATCCTCCCACATATGTACATGTATACGTATAGTGTACAGATAGCCACATTTTGATGCATATTCTGAAGTGCATAACATTGGTGAACTACATAAACTAAGACAGTGAAATACTGTATCATGCTTTGTCATAATTTTCTAAAAATGTGTCACTGTATTCAACTAAAAAAGTCCTTCCTTATGCCATCAGAGAGCTGTATTTCTTAAATATAAATAAAAACAGTGAAGAAATAGTGTAAGTTAATTTGATCTTTTTCTTATAGAAGAACACCTCCCCCCCCCGCCCCGCCCCGAGCTAAGAGATAAGGGTGGGAAGACATCACTGGGGAAAGAGGACAGGAAGCAGAAAGGAAGAGAAATGAGAAATTTTAATCTTATAAGGTGTCAAGTGAAAAAAAAAAGATCTGGGCCGGGTTACAAAAAGAAAAAATGAGAGGAGGTTGAAATCATCTGTCCTGAACTCATTCTGTCAGTCAGAGATAGGAAATACCACCTTCAGAAATCTGAATACAGTTGATCCATAGCCTTGTCAATCACAGGAGGATTTCAGTACATGGATTCTGAAGCCTGATTTACACTGCTGTAGGAGTTACTGAGTGAGGGGTAGGGGAATAGGAGCCTTGCTTGGGAATACAATTTCTGAAGGAGGTTAAATGAGATTAAAAAATTGAATGAGCAGAATGGCAAGATAAACTAAAGGGAGGGAAAGAAGAGAAAAAAGGAAGAGAAAGAGAATCTTACTATAACATCTTTTGATTATTTTCAGACAGAATCTCATGTTTGCTATTTTCCTGAACAAATTTTTGTCCCAAGCAATCAGTTGGTGCCCACGTGTAACAAGTACTTGATGCTCTAATGCCTCCTTAGGTAACGAAAAGTGACTGTGATAACTGGGAGTCTGGCTCTATGAGCAGCGACTACCTGTGAATATTTCATGTCATGATGTGCTTGACCTACCTTACTCCTGGTTTGGAGCATTACAGTGAGCAACAGACAAACATTTTCAAGCTTGAATGCTCATTTAAGTCCTAAAATTAGAATTAAACCTGAAATAAATAACCAGGGGCAGTCTGTGTTGGTGGAACCAACACTTCTGAGCAGCCTCTTTCAGACAAGATGCTTCTTTCACTGTCTGCATGGCTTCTGATGATTTGTACTTGAAAACGTTGGCGTCGTTCCTCAGAATATTTCTGTGCTATCTGTGAATTTTGCACCCCGCTATTTTGCATTGTCCATCTGTTTAGACTAAGCATTTTCTCATAGGTCCTGAACACAGGTCCTGAACATCCTAGAAAGCTACGTCAAAGACTGTTTATCTGTTGGTCTCAGAGCCTTGCAATTTTTAAGGCGTTTATCTCCCTACAAGCCCTGCAAGGTGGGAAGGCAACAGTTCTCTCCGTGGTCTGAGGCAGAGGTCTTATGCCAAAGGATGCTTAATGCAAAAGTCTTTCACGCAAGTAGTGCCAACTCCCCCAACTTTGCAGACACATAGTCCTGCAATTCGGGTACTGGGTGAATTTGTGCCACTGAGGTGCTTCTGCCACCTTGCACTGGATGTCACTGCATTGCTTGGGGACCTACACTGAAAACTATCTCTGGACAGGATTGCCAAGCCAGACACCTTCCCAGCCATCTTCTCTTAGGGGACCAATTTAGAGGATGCTCTCGTACCATTTCTGATGAATGATAAAGAGTTTTACAGTCACAGTAGGCAGGTATTAAACATTAACAGATACTGACGTATCAAAACAGAGGAAGAATCACTTCAGCCCTTAGGCTAATGACGACCTATCCTGAGGATTATTTACATAGCGATTTTTGGCAGAATCAAATGGCAATCTGTTACCACAAGCAAGAAAGAAAAGAGCTTCATGTTCTGCCACTCATCTTACATTCTCCATAGATGTTTTTTAACATCATACCTCTCCTGACAGACGTAAAAAATTAATGATGGGACTTTAAAATTTGTCTGTGCACTACACCATGGCCAGGATATCTGTGGGCTAATGGAAGGCTATCCGTATCACTGCTAGAGCTCATTTCCCTTGTGCTTGGACATACACCTTTTGGATGCAAACCAAAAGAAATAAAACATTACTGAAAACATGCGGGAGTATCCAAGACTATAGTGCTATAATCAGCAAAGAAAGCATAGAATCATAGAATAGTTTGGACTGGAAGGGGCCTGTAAAGGCCATCTCGTCCAACCCCCCTGCAGTGAGCAGGGACATCTCCAACTCGATCAGGTTGCTCAGAGCCCCGTCCATGCTCCGCTCTGTCAAAGGTGTGCGGGTGGAAGGGTGCTAAGCCCTCTGTAAAACTCCACGGATTCCAGCTCCAGTAAAGGGGATGGAGAAGGGATATTCCCATGGGACTGCTCCTCTGGCACTGCCTGTGCAGCATTCTTTCCTCAGCTTCACACCGTGACCACAGGCAGGGAGCAAAGCAGATGTTTCTTCCTGGAGCTCTGTAAAGTGACCCAAATCAGGGCAAACATAAACACAATCAAAATGAAGTTTTGAAGTGTGTTTGCGTGTAGCATCAGGAAGAATAATCCGGACTTCATTCAAAACTCAATACCTTAGTGATGTTTAAGATTAGTAAAATAGATTTTAAAAGCAGCATTGTGACATCTATAATACTTGTTAAGATTTGTTTTCATGCTGAATTACATGAGATTCTGGACTATACCATGAACACCATACACAAAGAAAAACAGAAATGAAGGTTAAGGGACTGCAGAGGTCTGAACAGTCAGCAAAGAACTGGTAATAAAACCCAAAGTCTTGATTTCTGCTTGTACTCTAACAAATGTACAGTCATAGTTAGCATGCAAGCAAGAATAGCATGAAAAAAGGGCAGATTTGATTTTGTTCTTTGGAAACTATCGGCAGCCAAATGTGGGGGAAAATTACTTTATCGTTAGCTATGACGGTTCCTATGTGACTAAACAAGAGATTTCAGATATCATTGTTGTCAAGACTTCCAAGAACAGGAGTTCACTTTCACTATAAAAAGAAAAAGGCAATCTGATCTGTTACAGTAGAAATATCTGAACATTTTTCCATGCCACATTATCTGTGAATAATGGAAAATGTATGGGAGCTAAACAGTAAATAATTGCTCCAGATATACTGAATTTCATGTCGTCTGTCCATTGTTAATCTTTCACGGAACATTAACCCAGTTATGGTTACGGTTACATGGTACCTGGTTACGCTAAGCACAGATACCACCAAACAACTAGAGCAGTTACGAATATGCCAATTTTTAACTGTGTGAAACAGTTCTACTACACAAAATGAAACTTGAATTCCAGAATTATATAATTTAAGCATGAATTACCAATATTTAATGCTGTTATTTGAACAAAGGGAGAAAAACTACAAATTGGTCACAGTAAAAACGTTGTCAATTATGAAAAATAGAGGGACAGTCATTAACAAAACTGTTGCAGAACTGTGATTTAGAGGCACATACAAAGACCAACGGCATTTAGAGCAAGACATGTGAATGACAGTGATACTTGGCTAGACATTAAGCCTCTTAAATTTAGATTTTTATATTTAGATGCATACAGACATGCCTACGGCCCCATTATAGTCAATGGAAATCTAACCAGCAACACAGCTGGAGTCTAAAGAGCAGTTCAGTTCACCATAGAGCAGACATTAAGGCTATGAACTTACCAGCAAATAAAACAGTTCCACAGCTTAGATACCTATAACACTTAAATTTAGGTGTCTGAATCTCATACTCAGTGCAGTCATACATGAAAAACCTTCACGTGGCAGCTGTAAGTGCTTCATTTCAGCAAGTCATCCTGACTGTTGCCTTGGTGCTCAGAGTTTTTGTTTCTGCACTGTCTCAGTTTAAGCATCTCAGTGCTTGCCTTACACCTTTGCCATAGTAGGATCCAAAAACTACCCAAAACAGCTGTGAAGGCTTCAGAGGGATCTGACCTGAAAACCTTGCTCCAGGTATGCCTAACTCCACATAAAGGTTTGAGATCCTTCAAATTCAATCAGAGCTCTAGCTCTACTTTCTAAAACATAGCTAATAGAAGAGATAATAATGATGATTCTCTTATCAAGAAATAATTTAGTCAGCACTATGACTCTATTACCTCATGGTCAAGGCACTCACAGAAGCAGCAAATTTCTTAAAGAAATTCTTTGCGCAAGTGATTATACATTTTCTTTTAACTGTCTCTCTTTGGGCACCATTTACAACCAATTCAATATGAACATCCCTTTTCTCTTTAGCTTTCTGGAAAATTTATGTAAAAAAACTCAATGTGAGAACTTACAAAAAATTATTTTAAACAAAACTGATTTCAGTCAGCCCTAGGTTTTCACTCACTCAGACCCACATACTCACAGGCACAGAGATGTCTATGTCCAAGTAGTCTGGCAAGGATCATCTGTGTGTCATGTGGATGAAAAAGGATATTGGTTGTTGATTCCTCACTACGTCTCTTGGCTTCCTCTTTACTGGTGATAACAAATGGGTTTTTGGACTGCTCTTCAATACCATTTAGAAATCAAACATAATTTTAGGGTGATTCTTCTGTTTCAGAATTTAATTCCACTTTCCATGAATCTTAGACAATGTGTTGCCTGTTGTGTTTCTTTGCTTATTTGAATAAACCTAATCTCAGGTTTACTCCTGAGAGGAACAGGAATGACATATACCATATGGTGCATCTTTATTGCCATCCTCCTGTTATCAGACCATGAGCCCCCTGATCTTGAATAAACCGCATTCCTCAGTCTTTGCCAATTTGATTGATGTCAGTTTTGTCCTTTGCCATCAACACAGGCCCTTCTTTTGGCTCTTGCTCTATTTTTTCTTACAGAATCATAGAATAGTTCCGGTTGCTCAACCCCCCCTGCCATGGGCAGGGACACCTTCCACCAGAGCAGGTTGCTCCAAGCCCCATCCAACCTGGCTTTGAACACTTCCAGGGAGGGGGCAGCCACAGCTTCTCTAGGCAACCTCTGCCACTGCCTCACCACCATCACCATGAAGGATTTCTTCCTAATATCTCATCTAAATCTTCCCTTTTCCAGTTTAAATCCCTTACTCCTTGTCCTGTCACTCCAAGCCCTTGTAAAAAGTCCCTCCCCAGCTTTCTTGTAGGCCCCTTTAGGTATGGGAAGGCTGCTCCAAGGTCTCCCCAGAGTCTTCTCTTCTCCAGACTGAACAAGCCCAACTCTCTCAGCCTGTCCTCACAGCAGAGGTGCTCCAGCCCTCAGATCATCTTCGTGGCTCCAACAGGTCCATGTCCTTCTTGTGCTGAGGACCCCAGAGCTGAAGGCAGTACTGCAGGGGGGTCTCACCAGAGTGGAGCAGAGGGGCAGAATCCCCTCCCTCGACCTGCTGGTCACACTGCTTGGGATGCAGCCCAGGGTACGGTTGGCTTTCTGGACTGCCAGTGCATATGGCCGGGTTGTGTACAGTTTCTCATCCACCAGTACCCCCAAGTCCTTCTTGTGGTGCTTTTGCACGCAAACTTTTCTATATGTGATTCAGCTCATACCAATCCTAGCATTTCTGTTACAACTCTCTACTGCTGGAGCAATCATGAAGACAAAGAAAATTAAACTTTCTTTCACTTCACATATATAGCCAAGCAATTTTAATTGCAAAAGAAGCTGAACTTATTAACTTGCCTGTCTCTTACCACCAGCTTAGCCTCACTCTGCTGGAAGGGACTTTGGGATAGTATTTACTGTAGAAAGAATCTAGGAAACAGAAATCTGAAAAATCTGAAAAATTATAGTAAATGCACTTCTCATTAGGTAAATGAGACTTTTCTGACTTTTTCTTTCTCCTGAGATTTAGGTTAGTGGAATTCTATGTCATTGTAATCAATACCACCCAAGTCCTTTTTTTTATTCCATGCTATTTGTTTTGATAAGAAATGTTGTTCAGTGTCTCAAATCCTCAAATTAGGCAAAAAACAATGTACTGAACTTTGTTATGACAAAGCATAAACAGAAGGGGGAAAAAAAAGACTGTACTCTGTCTTGAAGATTTTTTAATTTAATGTTTTAATTCCAACCTTAGTACTGAAACAATTTTTTTTTTTTATGGGGACCAAGGCATATCCATAGCTAAAGGCTTTTAAGGACAGAATAGACAAACTTCGTCAAGTGTGACAAAGCTGATTGTGTACTGCAGCAGAGAGAAAGACTAAATGACCTTCTGAGATCCTTTCTAGGCCTGTTTCCTATTGTTTTGTTAGTATCGTATATGTGTCACAATTATGAGATGCTGAAATTCCCATAGCGTCAGGAGATTACCATATATTTTTATATATATGTAAGTCTGGGTACGTATATAGATATGTACACACAGTTTGTTAGTGAAAAAGCCCTCAAGTTGGTGTTTTAAGAGAGATAAAAGCAAAAGCTCTTTCTCATATTTTTCGATAAGTCTTAACAAAAATGAATCTAGAGTGTTCTATTAAAGCAAGATAGTCTTTATTTTGTATCTGGTGGAATTGTAATATGAATTTATAAAACCTGCAGGTTTGAGAACATAGAGTTTATTTGATTTTAGATGTAGTTATGAAGTCTAATGATAAAAGCAGTTATGCCATATCTGTGCAGAGCCAGATTATCTGGCAGAGCAGATTAGGGCCAATTCAGCATGTACTTGCAAGGTCAGGTCATGAATAGTCACTGCCTGCACTGGAAAAATCATATATTATGCTTTTGTTCGTTTTTCTCGTGTATTTTATATGATCTTTTGGGTTGCCTTGTGTCTAAGCTTCCCTTTACTTTCCACAAACCTGCTACATCCAGTGCTTTTCCATCTGCTTTTCGCTTCAGAGCTCAGCTGCTGCCCCAGGCGGGAGCTGCACTGGACGCTGCCTCTGTGGGTGCAGCCACTGCTTCTCCCTGGCTTCCCGCCCGCGCTGGCCTGCGCCCTGTGCTGGCAGGCCTTTTGCAGGTGCTGATATTTCTGTTTCAGTCATGTGAGTACTGACGTGTGCCCAGGCACTGAATCGCTGCTGAGCTCGGTGGGACACTTGCAGTGCGGAAATTGTGCGATCCAGACCGACAGGCTGGCTGGGACCTGCTCGCTGCACCACTGCTGCTGTCGGTCACGTCCTCATTCCACTCAATTTCTGATTTTCTAAAGAGAAAGATGAATGTTAGCAGATAGTTGCGCTATAAGGATTGTGATCGGATGCAGAAGTTTCAAATGGAACAGTGATGTTCCCGTGTATCACGTGCTAAGGAAGAATGAGTAGCCGTTTGTTAGCAATTCTTTACTTGAGCCCGTGTTAGGTCTTGGAGAATTGCTTTCACTTCCTGCCACGCTCTGCTGTGAGCTCAGGACTGTCTTTCTCCTTGGTATCCTGGAATACCTAAGGCCATGGTCAGCCCAAGCACAGCAAGGGGGGCAACGGGGCTGTTTCAGGCAAGGGTATGAAAACACCTCTTTGCTCAATCCAAGAGAAGACTGGATGCATATGTCTAGCAATGTTTTGAAAGGTGGTACTGCAAGGAAAGACAAGCGCCCAGGCAAGAAACATTATCATCTGTGCGTTACTGGAAAAGCAAAGTTTTGCAAGGTATACATACGATGAGATAATTTCAATGTGTTTGTGTCCCCTGGGTATCCTTCTACAAGGAGGAGGTTGTTGGTCCTTTCCTGGAGATGAAGTGATTCTGCTTGGGGAGAGAAACTTCCAGAGGTGATAGGATAGGTCAAGTGGAAGAGGGTGAAGAGTTGTAATAAGGAGCTTGGTGCCTGCATGTAAGGGGAAGACTGTGTTCAGTCTTTGAAATCAGTCACTCGGTGGCTATAATGTGGCAGGGACATTGATATATGGGGTGTATGTGGGCTTTGCACAGACAGGCCACAGCTCCAGCAATGAAATGGGGCCTGGGGTAGGATTCTGGGCTGGGCTTCATAGCTGTAACTTCATAACTGTGCCTCTAGAAGAAGAATGGGTGTAGGTCAAACCCATAAAATATCCCTGTTTGCAAAGTACTCAGAGCCCGGTTGTATGCCCATAAAATGGAAAACAGAAGCCACATTCAGAACCCATCCACGCTCATAGAAGAGGACCAACAGCACTGCTCACCTGGACCAGCTGTAGAACACCCTAGGGACACTGAAGCTAATTTTCCTTGGTTTCTACTGTAACAAATAGCCTTACAGAATCACAAAATCACAGAATCGATTTGGGAGGAAGAGACCTTTGGGATCATCAAGTCCAACCCTTGTCCTAACACCCTCATGTCAACTAGACCATGGCACTAAGTGCCACGTCCAGTCTTTTCTTAAACCCCTCCAGGGATGGTGACTCCACCACCTCCCCGGGCAGTCCATTCCAATGCCTAATGACCCTTTCTGTGAAGAAATGCCTCCTCATTTCTAGCCTGAACTTCCCTTGGCGCAGTTTCAGACTATGCCCTCTTGTCCTGTCACTGGTGGCCTGGGAGAAGAGACCAACCCCCACCTGTCTACACTCTCCTTTCAGGTCGTCGTAGCGAGCGATCAGGTCTCCCCTCAGCCTCCTCTTCTTCAGGCCAACCCCCCCCAGCTCTCTCAGCCGCTCCCCATCAGACTTGTGCTCCAGACCCTTCCCCACCTTCATTGCTCTTACACATAAGGAGATACTTGTGCGCTATTCAGAAAAAACATTAACATACCCAGAAACAAGGTCTTCATCCCCAGGAAGGATGAAGCCACGTTCTCATAATTTGGAATATCTGTCAGGGTTTCCTGCAGAGCCTTAAAATGCCCTTGCTTTCTTGAGGTCCTTCAGGTGTCCATGGTGGTCCTTCAGAGAAGGAGTGAGGCAAACAGCTAAAGCCAGTAACAGCTTCAAACATTCATTTAATCATCCTCTGTATTCAGGGCATCCAACTTGAGAGCACTGGATGACTCTTTGAATATGGCTTTAATATCTCACAGGGGACACATATAAAAGGCATTAGCAGAAGCATACACTTCCGTGGGACCAGCCCTAGATCTCGGAGTTTATGCTATTCCGTGTGTGGTGCTATCAGGGAACTGTTGTGGTTTGTCTGATCCAGTTGTGCCCAGGCAAAGACCTTGTTTAGAAGGAAGGGGTTCTGGATGAGGTATCAGCACCTGAAAGACATCAACATGCAGCTATATCTTACTGTATTTACTCAGAATGTATGGTTACACCTATCAAAATACATTTATTAGCACTTTATAAAAATGTATAGTGTAGTATAGTGTAGACCTGCCTTGGCATGTCTCCTAAGTTTTAACAAGATGTGTTGCCAACAGGTTGTGATTGCAAACACCTCAGTGCTAATAACCTAACAGGAAAAAAGTGGGAATAAAGGTGATTGCGTTACCCTTTTGCCTAGGGGTTGGGAAAGAAACATGGTTGTGAAGAGTTTGAGTAAGCAATTATCACACGGCAAAGACAATAAAGCGTAGCAAAAGAGCAAGCAGAAACACTTCCACGGTATTTACAGGATTAAATGGTTTATTTGTGTGAAGGTATAGAAGACACAGCAGGACTGAAATACTAGGCTGGCAAACCAGCTTATTTCAGAATGATGGGGAAGCTTCAAGGCAGGAGCATGATAGAGAGTGATGTGTTCATACCCTCCCATAGGAATACAAATTATTTCCTATTTCATAGCTGTATCAGCCTCCCCAAAATTTCCAGAACTGATCCCTTTTGCAGATGCACTTGAGTTCTAAGTCACAAGGAAAACCAAAAACAGAAAAAGAAGTGAATTAAGCAAATATAATCAAAGTGTTTAGGGGTATGCTGGTTTTGCCACGTAGTGCCAAGTTAGCAGTTACCTCATGAGAGGGCAGAAATGGACAGCTGGAGTGAAAACCTTGTACAAGATTCCAGCTAAATCAGGGCTTTTCAGGTTGGGTGCAGCCTTGTTCGGTGGCGTTTGAGTGAATCTTCACCTCAGCAATCCATCAATGTGTAAACACTACAAATGATGAATTTAGCTTTGAAAGAGCAAATTAGAACATTATTTTCTCTCATTTATTTGTTTGCTTTGTGTGAGCAAGCTATAATTTGAAAAGAATTAATTCATGGTCTGTCTGGGTAGCAGGCCTATTGAATTTAAATATCATTAGGTTAGAATCCGCCCTGATGAACTGGTAAATACAGTAATTTGCAGACAATTAGCTGCTTGCTGATGTCTTTCGGATGGTGACGACCGTGAAACACAGCCCC
>NW_009603013.1:98334-99861 GCF_000690535.1 Cariama cristata | reverse complement strand
CGGCCGGGGAAACCCGGAGGGTGACGCGGCAGCGCGAGCCCGGCGGAAGCGCTCGCCTGGGAGCCCCTTGCCCTCTCCCTGCCCGCCGTGAGGTTCCGCCCGCGCTTCCAGCGACGTTTCTGCTCTGAGCGTCTGAAGGGAGCGGCGCAGTTTGTGTCCTCAGGGGAGCTGGGAGAGAGATTTAATCCCGGGAGAGTCCGTGCTCAGGGCCAGTGACAGCTGCTCATGTGAGACACTGCTTACTTTTAAGCGTCCCACAAGATGTGGGGTTGGTGTGAGTTTTTTGTTTAAATATACATCGGCAGTCATGGTGAGGAGAAGGGAGATGAACAAGTGGCACTGCTTGGCAGTGTCAGCCACGTAACACTGATTCCCCGGTAGTGTAAGGGCGGAGAGAGCAAGGAGGTATGTACTTTCAGTCCTGAGAAGATGGCAGTCTTGCCGCCTTCTGTGGTGTGGCCCTGGTGCATGTGAGTGGCACCCAGTAAACTTTGGGTAGTTTGTAGGGTTGTGCTGTTAGTACCTCTCTGTTATTTTGCTTACAGCTTCTGACATCCTGGGAGAATTTGTCCCAATCATGGAGCGTAAGAAACATCTGTAAAAGAAGTTATGGAGCCTAAGTCTTAAAGAGAAGTATCTTTAATTTGGAGTTTTAAGTTGCAAATATCGTAGCAAGTACTGCGTCTCTTGAATGATCTCTGTAGGATAACAGATGAATGTGCATCAGGTTATATAATTCACGAATGAACTCTTGAAAGTTCACAGACCCAGGGGATGTATCAAGAAGAGAAGAGTCACTAGTTACATTTTTTTCAGTATGTGACTATCCTGTTAACAGCTTCACCGATAAATCTATGTCAGGTGATACTCAGAGTGAAGTCTAAGTAGATTAGTTCAAGGAGAGCAGGGATTCCCAAAGTCGTGTTCATAGGAAGCGTCTTGATGTTATAACATAGAACATAACATATATTTCTGATGCTTTTGTAATCAGAGGACTCGATAGGCTTTATATATACCTAAGTTTATGATCTGAGGAGTTAGCAGCATTACTTAATTCAGATACAGAACCAGTTTATGCGGGAATTATTTTGGCAGTAGTTAGAGGCACCTTACATTTGGAATGTTCAAATTACAAAAGACTCGGGGAAGCCACGGAGGACTGAGAACTAGCTTGGCCTCATGTGTAGTCATAACTGGGCAAGTTTTCTGAGAAACATATGAGTTTCCAGAGAGAGACACTAATCTGTGGAAGCATTGTCAATCTCTAAGCAGACTGATAATGGTATTCTTGAAGCTTTCTATTTAAAAGTCCCTCTCTGCGCTGTTGTACAAAGGCTTGGTGAGCTGCAGGGGACCAGTGGGCTGTGCTTTGGAACTGCTGTTTCAGAGGTGGGGATTGTAACTGGAGTAGCATCTTGATGAACAGATTCTGCACCCCGCACTTCACATTGAAGAGCAGGTTTGTGGCCTGAGCTCCTTGCCTAGCACAAGTGGCAAGGGTACTAGCAGTATCTGGGCTGCTTTTTT
>NW_009603013.1:51543-98303 GCF_000690535.1 Cariama cristata | reverse complement strand
CCCTTTTCCTTGTGATCCGCCCTCTAAGCGTTGTGTCAGAAAAGAGAGTGTAGAACAACATCCTGTTGAGTATCAGCTTTGTGTGAATTGTGCTATGTTAGAATGGTTAGATGGATAATTGCATATGATTTAGTTTTATTTCGGAGAGTTTTTGCAGTTGTTGGGTTTGGGAGTGGTAAAAATACAATGGCTAGATTGTGGTAGAATGGTCACTTTTGAGATATTAGGAAAAAGAATTTTTGGATGTGGAGACGTCAGGAAGAGTTCTTCACTTCAGATTAAAGTTGGCGTTTATTATTGATCAGGGAGCATACTACAGAAATTACTCATGGACCATTAATTTCGTTCATATATACGTATATATATATATTTTGCAGTTGCTTCTCCAAGTAGTCTGAAAGATGTTTAAATTGCATATTTCACAGACATTGTTCTTGCTTAGATTGTTCTGAACACTGTTGTCTTTTGAAAATCCATACTGCTTTTCAGCATATGGAAAGTTTAGAGTTATAGTCACTAGGCAAAAGAATATCTTCCATGTGTTTTTGCTTCTAGATATCACCTCTGTTATCACTACTGTAATAAACAAATATTTATTTAAAAGCTACTTTATGAACATACGCAATGAAAGAAACTGTTTTGGACAACTCAGCATGCTGGAGTGGTGATGGAGAGGGAAAAGAAGCTGCAGGTAGCCCGCTGGTAATGAGTGAGTATTGATAACCCCTGTAATGACTTGCTGATGCTTTTTTCCAGAGTTGATAACTATTTGTAATAGCTCATTGCTGCTTGTATGTATCCTCCCTTGTTGAATAGACAGGATGGTCTTCAGCTACGTTAAGAACTGGTTTATGAAACAAGCTTGTCCTTGTGGTAGATGGTCTGTATACGCTGGAAGATTTTGTAACCAAGAGTATCTTAAATAGTTCTGGAAGGAGATAATTTTTCTGGCAGTACTCCATGTGCTGCTTACTAGCAGCCATCTTGGTGTAAGATTGACATTGTTGGGGTTTTTTTGTTTCTCCCTCCTCTCCTCTAGAGCTTTGCTGGTATAATGTTGGGTTTTTTAAAGGAGTTTTAGACTCTAAGGAGAATGTCTCAGGAATCATCCTGCATTGTCTCCTTGGAATTTGCTTTCCATTCAGTTATTCTTTTCTGTTGTGGTTGGTAATTCTAGTTATCTGCCATAGGATTGATGTGTGAGTTAATATGGCAAACAGGAACAGAAGCATGAAAAAGTAATGATCTCAGCTGTTACACAAATCAGATTACTCAGTACTGGTTTGTAAGGTGTGTTAAGTTTATCCTAGGTTGCTCAATAACCTTCTTATATATCGTAGGACCAAATTCTTTCTTGGTATGTGGCAGTTGACTTTAGATGTTTTATTTGTGGGAAATGAATGAAATGAAAGGAATCCAGTTTGGTTTTCTTCTTTAAGAAAAAAAGGAAAAAAGCTGTTTAGCACATTTTCTTAACTTTAACTGGTTTTGCTGATGAAGGCAGAATTTACGAGCTCTCTGGCCACATCACTCACTTGTGATAGCAGGCAGTAGAGACTAGGTGCATGTTAGAGAAATGGGTTTTGTTGCTCACACTATTTGGACTATCATGGATTGGTTGTTTTTGTAAGATACCCACTGCAATACAGACTAGACTGTGTATATCACTTTGGTTCAGTTTAAATTATCTTTACAATTTTAGCGTACTCCAAGAAGCATCGTTAGAGTTGAAACTTCATACCTCTTTGGTCATCCTCATTTGAGCAAGTATCAGTTCTGCATATAGTGCGTATTTCATATCGCATATTTCAATGTTATCAAGTCCTTTTAGTAATGTTGGTGATTTAAAACAGTCAAAGGTCCACCAGAAAAAACAAGATGACTCTTGCAGTATGAAGACAAAGTGCTGAGGATTTAGGGAAGAGCAGGAAAATAGGGATTGTAGAAAGTGCGTTGCCTGGTGGGGAGAGTTACAAAAAGAACCAAATAGATGTAGGTGGCAGGTAAGTATGAGTATAGTTACTGCCTTGCAAGAAGTAAAAGGATATAAATCCTGGTAGCAAAGGAGGCCACCAGGAAGAAAGGAGACAGTGCTTATTTTTCTGTAGGCATGTGGCTTGTGAAGCTTTAACAAGAGAGAAGGAGGAGATCCTAATTTGTGTGCATGGTGGAAAGATACAAAGCTGTGTACAGTTTGCTTAAATATGAAGATACCTTTTTCCTATCATGTTTTCAGAAAGTTACAGCATTTTATGGGAAAGAGAAGAAAAAGGGAGTAGAGGAGTTCCTTAAAATGTTCCTGTGTTCCTACTGAAAGGAAGCTAAACTTCCAAGAGAAAACCGGTGAAAGTTATGGTGTTTGGACTGCTGGGGAAATTTAAGTCTTAAGCTCTGGAATTAGAAATCTTGGGTAGCTATTACAGAGTTTAAATCTGTATAAGACTGTAGACTCTCTATGCAAAATTATTTGCTTAAGCTCAATCCAGTCTGCGTAGGCTGGACAAGACAAAAACCCAGTTGCAATTTACAGCTTGCAGTGTCACGATCTGCACTATATGTGATCCACACAATGAGGACAGGGCTGCAGGGCAGTTTTAAACATGATTTTTTAGATGCATTTTACTCCTTCCACGTACAAGCAAGTGATGCTTTTTCCTCCTAGGAAACTCTGGAAAGTCAAGACTGGATTTTATAACCTATTTCAGAGAAGGTTTGCAGATAAACAGTCATCAAGACTCTTCCTTAACAGTATAGCATTAACATTATAAAACACCAAAGCTATTCTTATAGTGGGAAAGATGTCCATTTTCTGAGGCACAGTGCTTTGGCAAAGGATCACTCCTCGCTGAGATACTCAGAATGTGGGATACTGGGTTTTACTGTATGTCTCCCTCAGGATAGGTGGATGCTTCAGGGCCAGGTTATCCTTGGGGCTGGCAAGCTGTGTGCCCTGGGTGCCAGCTGCCGTGCGACACGTCACCCAGAATGGAAAATCCTAGAGAGCTGCTTTGATGGGGGAGTGGCTCTTGGAGGCTTTTTGCTCAGTTTTGCAAGTTTCCTCTTGCTTGCTTCTGCAGCCAGCAGGAAACAAGGAAGAACTTGCAAATTGCAGGCAGGCACAATATATTTGACACAAAATAAGGACTCTTAGTTTGATGGTTGTGTTTGATAGGATTTTATTTTTCTGCTGCAAGTAGGGTTTACGTTATCTTAATCCAGACCTGAGAGTGGGTAAAAGAGACTGGAAGACCTCTGCTTAAATGTGTCGCTGTTGATTAATCCTGAAATATGTCAAAGAGTATAGTTGCAAAAAGCAAGCAGTAGCTTAACCAGTTTCCTAAAATGAAACACAAGCTGCAAGGCCACTTCAGCTTTGTAATACCTGCCTGCAGGGGGACACAGCCAAATGCAGAATTACTATTTCTGTTTTTGAAGCTGCATTTTCCATCTTTGTATAGGGATCCTTTCTGTGGTGTTGCTTTCTGGTGAGTACTGTTCATAGGGATATTTTATACTGGACAGGATTGAGGCTGCCTCAGATCGGAGATGCAGTCTGAAGGGAGTTACTGTTTCATACTGTTCCTACACGTCCAGAATTCAGGGTAAGCACATGGCATCAGCAAATTTCCCCCTACCTCAGCCCTTGCCCTACCTTGAGGCCACAGTATGTGACTGTGTAGCTGAGACACGCTTCCCTTGCTATCAGGAGGATGAAAAACCCCAGTTCTCCTGCTGGCTCTGTGTATAGAGAACCTGCAGAGTTTGACTCCTGCTGCCTATGTGAAAGCCCGGGAGGCAGCCTGATATTCTTCTTGCCTTTCTGTTCAAATTTCACTAGATCTGGAATTTAGGAATAAAAATATATCAGAAACCTATTTCAGAACTAAAATCTGGGTCCTGTGAAGAATTAAATATGGCATGAGTGGCTTTGAAATGCAGGAGTGTAATGGTGTGCTATGCTTGCAGGTTTTGGGACATGACAAAGTGGGACAGCAGGCAAGTCACAATTGCCACATATATTCTGTAACTTTATTGACCTCCGTTATCTGTTCCTCCAATTTTTCATCATGTTCAGTGTTCAGTCGGTATTCTCTGTGCTGAGTGGTAGATGCATGTTTCTTTGGAGATGCCTGTCTGTCTTCAATATGCGCACATCACCATGTGGAGAGTTTTAGGTTTCCTTGACATATGCATGGTCATATGCTCTTGATTATGTCAGTGATTGATAGTTTAACTGAGATGCGTGGCCAGCTGGCATGGTTATCCCAAAACTGGAAGTTTGGTGCAGAGAGGCAGGGCTCGTTTGCTTGCCTGTATGCCCGCTGACTGCCTGTCCTGGACTGTACTGTGTTCGTGCGTGAGCTAGGCTCAAAACCAGTTTACTGACCTCTTGTGTTCCACAGTGAATGTTGTTATTCGCTTATCTTCCCTTTTTCACTATATTCTCGTTGTATATTCTGAGAAAACTAACTTGCATATTTCCTGGGTTTGGGTTATCTTCTCTGTGCTGCATCCTTTATGTAGAAAATCAAGCATTAAGTACATGTGGGAAACATGTCCTCCTCCATTTCCCCATTTCCTGGCACGTTTGCTTGAGGAGTTTTATTATCTCTAGATACAAACTGCTTTCCAGGAGGTGGTGTTTTTCTGTCACTCCTGCTCATGGTCTGGAAAAGAAAGAGAGAGAGAACTGGAATAAGACCACTGAAAAGTCAGAAGAGGGAACTGGGGTACATGGGATAGCCACTGAGGACATTATGGCTACAGAGGGAAGAGAACTTGATTTTATGGAGTGCTGACGTGCTGTAACAAGAAAGCACATGGGTTGCTCTAGATACCGTTGCAGGAGCAACCTGTGACCTGAAAAGCTTTGCTGAGGTCGAGGAGAATGGGAAGATTGAAAATAATGGTTACGTTCGAGAAGGAAATTATGAAGTGCAGTCAAAACCGACAGTGACTTGGTTTGTTTATCAAAGAGTTCAGAGCTCTTATTTCAGAGGATATAAACATATTCTGCATTTTAAGCCAAGGTAGGCAAGCTTCATCCAGACCATTTTAATGTATAAAAAGATAAAACTAAAGTCAGTGTAGACCAGTTGTCTTTTGCCTGCAGTGTTACAGACCCAGGATTAGCACAGGTTTGAGATGTGATTTCTTATTGGTTGATGTTAGAGTGGAAGATACTTAGGATAATTTAATATTAATCAGAAAATGTTTAGAGATTAATTCAAATGAAGAAATTGCAGTTATGAGACTGGAGGAACTAAGTGTAATGTGTTGGTGAATGCATTTATCTGGCATACCTAGAACAAGAGATTGCCAGTACTAGAAATAATGAGTTTTCTTGACTCCGTTGTCCACCTAAAGTACCATTAAACACACTGTAATGCCTGAAAATGTCTTAGCTGTTTCTAGTAGAGCAGACACCCAGCTTTTGTTTCTGCTACCTTTTTTAATGCCACCAGCTTTTTTAATTCACTGGCAAATTTACCATGCCTTTGGTGTGCCTCAGAGACTGTGATGTTGTATTAGAGATGCGTTTGTGGTAGATTTGACTTGGTTTGAAGTTCTCCTGGTCCTCGTGCTCTTGCTTCTCTGATGGTGTCTTTCTCTCTACAGTTTTCCCATTTACCAGCAGCTTTTCCTTGGTAATTTCAAAGATGTTCCCAAGGCATGTTACTGCTCAGCTCTGCTTTTCTGTGTCATTACATGCCTTATAAAATGCGATAAGATGTCAAATTTTCTTTCTTTGCTTTGCACAGGAAAACAAATCAGTAAGCTGAGTTTGAGTGATGGGGATGAAGATTGGTGTTGCTGCTTTTTTCTTATGCAGTGGCATGTCCTTGGTAGAAAAGCAGACTGCCTGTTCCGATGTGCTCCACTTCCAGTGCAGGCAGCTGGTTCTAGCCAAAGGGAAGCCTACACTGTTTTACGGTATGTGTGCGGGAGGTGTTGAAAATGCCGAGTGTAGTTTTTCTAACTCTCTATTTCCTGTTAAAATTATTAATGTTTAGATAGCCACAAGGGAAGGGAAGGGGGTAAAAGGCCCTGTGATAAAATTAATGCAGATTTTCTGCTCTGTGAAAAATTCTGGCTGAAATACAAGAGATAACAAACTAATTAGACTTTAAAAGTTATAATAGTGCTGTAAGCTAGTTGAAAAATAAAACTAAACCCATCCAAACTGAAATATTTTTGAAAGCCAGATTTTAACCTAAGAGAAGCCAGAAGATTTTTAAAGCAGGGATGTGAGCTGCATCTCTGATGGTGTCTCAGAGAGAGATATACTCTGTGTCTTGCCCTAAGAATGATGCTCTGGTAGGCTGTGGTTCTGTTCCTGGCAAGGACCGTGGCTTTTTCCCCAGAGCTGTGGCTGATCTGGCGGCCCTATGCCTTGCTCCTCATGAAGAAGTGCATAACTGGCATTACGGCTCTTCTGCATGTGGGAACTGGCCCTGAGTGAGTCTTGGTTGTACAAGTAGTCAGCAGCAGAGCCAAGAACAGAAATGAGATCTCCTACCTACCAGTCCAGTGCTCAATACGCACAACCATATTGCTTACTGCAGAGGTACCTGTCGGACTAGTGGGAGTGTTTCAATTTTTCCTCCAGGTTTCCTGGCTTTTTTTCAGTCTAAGCTAAGGCCTGATGGTCAGTTTAACCTTACAGTTAATGCCAAGAGCAGGTGTTAGAAACTAGGAGAGAACAGGATTTATAGTTGGCTTAGAGTAAGGCTAGTAGCCTTTGGGCTGCAGCCATGTAAAGTGAGCTTTATTGCCAATTTTTTTTTTCTTAGATGTTCTGTTTCTGATACATTAATATTCTTTTTACATTATTAATATTTCTTAAATGCTTGAGAGCATGTGTGGCACTGTACCAGGACCAGAGCAGTCAGGGACTGTTTCCATGACAGCAGAAGCACAGTTCTGTACTTGCAGAACCAGAAGGGCTCTTTTTGGCAACTGATCTCTGTGCCGTGATTACTTTTCCTTTTTAAAGATAGATATATAATTTAAAATATAATTCATTAGTGCTGCAGAATCTTGTCCATCCTGGGTGAGAATTTTGCCTGCTGTAAGTTTCTTTATCTTTTCTGGAGTTCTAGCTTGGTTTCTGTAGCTTCTGTGGGTGTGATTTCTTTTACTTGCAAAACACTGAAAGAGGGGGGAAAAAGAGTGTGTTTAAAATCCATTGAAATAGATGGAAATTTCCTCTTGATTTTTGGTTAAATTTGAAATGTTGTAGACTTCTTTCCCTTTCCAAGTAGCCTATGGCATAGTTTTATCAATTTTAAAAAGTAATTGTTGAAGAAACTAGTGTGTAGAATGGACAGTAAACTCTTAACTGTACTTTTTTCCTCATTTAGATAACTGCTCCAATTCCGGGTTTTAACTTTGTTTTGTATTTTATCTGGCCTTGTTTTGTACTTTTTATCATGCTTCCTTCCTAGAGATTTAATGTGTAGTATGATGTACATTGAGGTGACATTTTTCTTCATTTCAAAGGATGAATTAGAATTTTCTTTTGATCCCAAGACTTTGTTCAGCTGTGCATTACCTGGTAGAGGTTTTCTGTCCATCTTTGCTTTCCATGTATAAAGTTAATGCAATTAATTTCTTTAGCTTTTCAGGCTTTCTCTATTTTTGTTGATCTAGATGAGTAAGGTTGTAGGTGTCTTTCCAGATGTGTGGCATGGGTCTCCTGCGATACCAGCTGCTTGGCTTGCTGATTTGGCAGTGATTGTATGTCAGTAAATCTTGCTGGATTTGCTGGACCTGTTCTGTCCAGGTATGATACTACCCCGTGTGATCCAGGGAGTAGTTAAGAGCATAAAAATCAGCAATAGCAGGAGTAGTGAATATACGTGCACTGAGAATAAGATTTTCAGATGTAAACTTACAACTGTTCCCGTAGACTTCTCATCCTGAATCACAATTGCATCTATGCAGCTACTTAGAGAGAAATGCCCCAGTTTCTTATGTCAGTGTTGACTGATACAGGGCAAGAAATACACCTCCTGTCTCTGTAACTGAGTGGTTCTATTCTTGTTAGTGTAGTTGTGTTACGCTGATTACACATTTTTCATCCAGTGGCTGTTTAGCAGTTTAACTTTCTATAAATCTTCACCACGCAAGTGGACTAAATATTATCTTATGAATGTGAAAACTGATGCTTAGAGAAGTTATTCTTTGCCCAAGGCTGTAGAGTTATCCAGCAGCTCATTGTGAACATCAGTGACTCATGAGGAATGTTCCCGATTTCTTGTTTTCTGGTCCGTTATCGTGTTGTTTTACACAGATAATCATGTTCCTTGGATTAAATGACTGCTCAAGGGCTTAGCCTTTGCCTTTGTCTTGTCGTATACAGTTTGTAAAATATTCAGAAAAATCCCAGTGCTGAGATAATTCACTGTTTCAAAATTTTAGTGTTGGGTCAAGTGCAAGAAATACTTCAAATGGATCACTTCTTGTATTTATTATCAAAGACACGCAAAATACAGGTGTTTGAGGGGGAACATGGTATTTGTTTTGGTTTTCCAAATGGACTTTCTTTTTGTACATTCTAACACATCCTAAAGAGTAATAGAGTGCGGCCTGGATGTGGGCAGTCATCAGTGCAGCCACCTCTTCAGCTGGCCAGAAGTCCTGGTTTTGAGACTGCACGTGACAGATTTTTTTTTTTTATTGCTAAAGAGGCTCTCTCCATGTCATGTGGGGACACTGTCTCTCCAGACCTCCTTTACCTCTGTGCCCACGCCAGGCTGTTATCTGAGCACTAACTATTGAAGTAATCTATCGCTAGTACACCCTTGCCTTGATAAATTATTTGTGACATATCCTTGACTGGCAAGAACCAAGATGACTAGGGAAGTTTAATTTGCTGTTATATATTTTATTGCTGCCGCTCTTTTCCTTCTTCCTTGCTTGTGTAAAACAATAAAGATACAATTTAGATTGCACAACTCTTAAGTTTGCGCAACAATATTCATTTCTGCTAGCTTGATAAGTAGGGCTGCATCCTTACCTTGGTGGCAATAACAGGTAGCATTTATACTGGCTGGATACTACTGGGTGATCCTGTTGGGCTTGTTGTACAGTTTAGAAGGGCTAACCTATATGGCCACAATTCTTTGGTGGATGATAAATAATGAGTTTCAAAGGGAAGCTCTGGAACAATCTCTGCCAGGATCACATTGGTGTACTGAAATTGCACGCTTTACTTCAAGGAATTACTCTTTGCTGAGTGATTTCTGTTCCCTTTTACACAAGAGCTCTTTAACACAGAATTTTGTCCTTTTTTTTATAAAATAATGTCTTATGTATGTTTGCCCGAGGTGCCAGTGCATGTTGATCCCTGAAGTTAAATAAGGATTAAGGAGCTGCATTGACAGGTGCTGAAAAGAATTGCATCTGTCCAGCTCTTGACTGGAGGGACTCTGATCATGGCATGGCACTTCAAAGAGTGTGAGTGCAGAGCAGAGGAGAAATCCTGAGGCCTGTGGTATACATCCAGGCACCCTCTTCTAGAGGGAAATGATAAATAATGTAGTTAATTTTTCTTCATGGTTGCGGATGAGCATGTGCCTGAGCAATGTGGAGCCTTTCCCAGGCTTGCACACAGCATCTCACTGCCTTGCTAGAATCCTTTTCCTTCAAGTCCTTCCGCATGAGTTTAGCCATTAAATCTCATGGCCCTGTTTCGCAGGGTGCCTGTCCTCGACAGCAATACACAAAGCCTTTGTTAACACCTTCTTTTGCTCAGGCGTTGAAGAAGACTCTGCAAAGCTCGGCTGAGAGCAGCAGGCATTTCTTCACATTTGATTATGCACACCATCATGTGAGTGCTGCCAGCCTTATTTTGTGCAAATACTTGTAGAAAGGATTAATAGCTCCTGCACAAATGCTGTACTTCAGCTGGCTAGGAGCTGCTAAGTTCACCCTGCCCAGATCTATTTAGTTCATTTACAGTATTTTTAAACTGAGACTGAAATCCAGGTTGAGGCCTCTAGGCTGAGAGTGCTGGACAGACCGGAGCTGACATGGAACTTCACACCTGCCTGCTGTTGACTCCAATTCAGTTCAGGGCAGTTGTGCACCAAATTGTTGGGCATAGGGTGAAGTGTATTGTCAAACAATAACTCAGAAGATGTGTGTTCACTGAACAAAAGCCATCACCTGTCACTGAGCAGGTCTGATCCTCCAGCTTTCAAGGTCAGAACTGAAATATTCAGCACTCTGCATGCCTGCAGCAAGAGTCAGATTTGTGCTGGGGTTTACAGGGTCCTCGGCTTACAGGGCTTGTGCCCTGGCAGCTGCATCTTTGCCCGCTCAGCACGCTGTAGGAGTGTTTAAAAAAAACCCTTGAAACCAAAATATCCTTTCAGGACACTGTTTGTTTCCTTCCTTCTCTGTGCAAGCTGGATAGCTGTCAGTGAGTTGTCCATAATAGTAAGGATTGAGCAGTGATCTTTGTTACTAACAGGTTCCTTTTCTGTACTGTGTTGTGCAGGCTTCATTATCATATCACAGGGTTAATTTTAGACTGCAAAAAAGATGCTTCTCTGGCAGTGAAAACCACAGAGGGGGAGGAAGGCAGCCAAGTACAGGACCTAATTTGCCCCCTTCCCACAAGAACTGTTTTTTTTCTCTTTCTGTGGGGGAGTGTGAGTTTGAATGTGGCATTAGAAACATATTCAAGGACTGGTTTAGGGCAGAATCTTGCTGTATCGTTTTGAATAGGGTTTTCTCCCTGCTACTTGTTTTTACTGAAGTCTTGTGGGGTTATGTTTCTTGAGGGAAAGAACAAGCCTGATGAAACTCAGAGCAACAAACTGAAATTCCCTAAAGCTTTTCTTTAAAAGTCATGGCCATTTTTGTGCCTGTGGCACACCTGAAAGCTGGTGTCATCTCTCCCTGAGCTGGCTGAGGTGAATTTCCTATAGACAAAGCTTTTTGGTGCATCAGCTTGACCTTTAACATAGAAAAAGGGCCTGTGTAAATGTCATTTTTCTACAGTAATCAGTTGGGATTATCTGTTACTAGGTTGGTTTTTTTCCCCTCTGCTTTTATAACAGCAGAGATTTTTACAGCAGTTTGACATATAAGAATGATGCTGGTTTCACAGAATCACAGACTGTTTGGAGTTGGAAGGGACCTCTGGAGATCATCTAGTCCAACCCCCCTGCCAAAGCAGGGTCGCCTAGAGCAGGTTGCACAGCATCGTGTCCAGGTGAGGTTTGAATATCTCCAGAGAAGGAGACTCCAGAACCTCTCTGGGCAGCCTGTGCCAGTGCTCTGCCACCCTCAAAGTACAGAGGTTCTTCCTCATATTCGGATGGAACTTCCTGTGCTTCAGTTTGTGCCCGTTGCCCCTTAACCTGTTGCTGGGCACCACTGACCCCATCCTCTTGACACCTGCCATTAAGGTATTGATAAGATCACTATCTTAATTGGATAAATTCTCATCAATAGATGGGAAGGAAAAGATTCATACCTGTTAGCACTGTGTGTTGGAGAGAATTCTATTTCTTATTGGATATGAATTGGAAGATTGAGGATCTCATTTCATTCTGAAGTGTTAGAAGTCAAAATATTACACGATGAGTATCTCGAGGTTTGGGGAAGATATTTGCTGTGTGTTCTGAGCTAATTAATTTTTACATTTGGTGGGGTTTCCTTATTACTTTAATCTATGGACAGCACCATTCCCTGATGTTGAAACTTGAAAAAAGAAAACATCTTGTCTGCGTGATGGCTCAGCCTGATCTTGCTGCTGCAGAAGTCTCTGAGGAAACACTGATCTGTTATTTCAGATTACTGACTAACACCTTGGCCCTGTAGCTTCATAGCACAGGCTTGACCTTCTCCCTGCTGCTGTAGCTCTGTTGAGATTGATGTCTCTTAGCTGGAAAACAATGATGCTGTGGGCCCAGAAGGGCTGAAAGGAGGTGGGTTTGTATGGTCCGTGAGGTTCTGCTGAGACAAATGTCCTGGCCAGCCTCGCTGTGCCTGCGGGGCTGTACCCACGTAGCCGTGCTGGCAGGGCCTTCTTCTGCATACGCAGAGCCACCATCTCCCATCGGGCAGAGTTTCACCATGGGCACATTTTATCTCCTGAGGTACGCCTTGTGAAATAACTGCAAGGGGAGCAATGTTGTCAGAGGAATATGGTGGATAAAACATCACATTTTTAAGTGCTGTTTCAAAGGTCCTCCACAGTTATAAAGAGTCACAGTTGACAGTGAGGAACCTTTCTAAACTCAAAAATCAATGGTTTCGGTCGTGTTTCGTTCACAAAGATGTTTTTTGCAGCAATTTTCACTAGGGTATTATGCTATATTCTTTTAGCCTCCAGAAGTGCATGGAGCATCATTGTGAACCTACAAAAAATCAAGGTCTGATGCTGGTCCATGGTGCGTGCTTTGCAATGGTACAGATTGATGTGGTTTCTGCAGTATTGCAGACAGGAATAATGGTGTGCAGGAAGAAGAGCTGGCTTGCTGGGGAGATACCATGTTTGATGATTACTCCTTGATCACAGTCAAATTGTCAGTTCCCACCTAGTTACATGCAGAGTAGACTCAACGAGGGGGGACAGCAATTTCTGGGCTTGGACCAGTGTTTTGTTCCAAGTGAGGATTAACTCCTCAGAAATTCTGTCTTGGAAAAGAAAGTACAGTTTCATTCCATTCCTGATACCATGCGTTCCCCAGCTACATCGCTGTGTGAGGACTTGAGATAGTCAAGCCATGAAAATAGAAACCATTTTAAATAAAACTGTATTTTATTGACTGTTCATTCAGTCTGTATCCAGTACTTCTTTTGCCTGTATTCTCCATTGAAGGGAAGATCAGTCACAGGCATATTTTAGTTTGTGATATCTGTAGTTGAAGAATGATCTTGCTTTCAGTTTGGAGACACTAAAATTGCCCCCTCACCTGCTGGTAGGCTGGTTAGTCAGCATTTACAGCTCTGGAAGGGGCTAAGCTCACTCTGACAGATGGTGTGTTATTCCTACAGCTAAAGCAGGTTCTTTGTGTGCTAAACCGCAGGTGTCTCTGCTTTTTGGAGCAGAAAGACCCAGAGTTCTCAGTGTGGTATAGGTGTGGTGCGTGGGTCTGAACTTTACCACAGGAAAGCTAAAAGAGCAGGAAATCACAAGGGTTGACATAGTATTTTAATTACATTGAGAGCCCACTTATGGCAGTAAAATCCTCATGGTTGCTTTGACTTGCCAGTGCGTCTGGTATTCACCCTGCCCTAGACAATGAACACAGCAGCAGCTAAGGTTTGTCCAGGCTTGGCCCACAGTTGGCAGCCTTATCTCTTCCAGCAGGGATGGGTCCGAGGGAAATGAGCAGTGTTTCTCAGTCCCGCAAAGTGGAGCACAGGCCATACTCCTACCACTGCTTGGGTTGAGTATCCCCAGTTGAAGCTCCTTGTCCTTCCTGACAGTCTTGTATCCTGGCCTGTATATGGCTTGGAAAACCTCAATATTATTGATTTAATCCAGTTGCTTATGAAAAAAACATTAAGTTCGTGTTCCATTTTAGATATTGTGCAATATATTCAACTGACAAAAGAAAAACCAACCCGAAAACCCTCCCAAAAAAACCCAAACCCTGAACTATTTGAAGAGGCTGCTTCTCTGACTAAGCTGCAGGCTATTAGATTGCACAGCAGAACTCTTGGCGAGTTCAAAGCGAGTTTATTGTTGCTGTGTATTTAGTGAGTCATTGTAAACCCCTCTAATTCTGTTATGTCATACTGTAATGTAAATCCTGCTTTTTCAGTACCGATTCCTCAGCTAATATTAATAGCATTTTCCTGTAATATATAGATACTAAAACATTTCCAGAGTATTAGATTTTTAGTTTGACTGCAGAAAATGGCCAGCCAGAATTGCCAAATGTGAGTAGGCACTCTACATTGCTATCCCTGATGTGCACTTGTTTATAAGGGTATGAACTTGATGGAGACTTGTTTTGATGACATTTTGCCAGGTTGGACTTTTATTCAAACAGCATTATGTCTAAGTGAGTCAGATTGCCTTGCATTTTCCAGCATGCTGTCTGTCTTTCAGATAAAGAGCAAGTAACCGTGGTTCAGTCGTGCCGAACCTATTACGAAATTTTTCTAGAAAGGCATCTAGAGAGTAAAATTGTACTGCTCTTGTGAGGATCCTTGCTTATGAAGGCTTCATGCAGCCCATCTGGGGACAACGTTCAAGGGCTGTGTTCTGGGGGAATGTGCAAGTGAGAGCCAGGCCTGCTGAAGGGTGATTTGGGTGCTTCGGACAGTTATATCTGCAGTTTTCCACTGGAAAGATGCCTCCCTGTGCAGAGAGCTTGTAGCATAAGCTTGCCTGATTGGACTGACACTGGAAGACAAGGGAAATGTAAAGAGAAATAAAATGTCACCAGGGCTGTGAATGAAACCCCTGTGCACGGTCTGGTGAACCAGCTGGAAACTCAGCCATGCCTGAACTTTGTGGTTTTAATAAATGGAGCTTGTGTGATGCCTGTTGAGAAAACGTGCCCAGTGTGGAGAACCCGTAAAGGGCAGAAAGAGGATGTGGTGGGAAAGGCAGGCTGAAAGCTTGACAAAACACGTCTCTGTTTCAACAGGCTCTGTGGCAGACTCTCCCCTCCTCACCCAAAGAAACTGTGTAAACTTTACCTCAAATGTCGTCAGAGGAAGTCCTCATTGGGAAGTGAAGCGCGGTTTCTGCTCAGGCCTGTTTGTTCCTTAGCCTCAGATTGCTGACAATAAATACGATGGTGTATTCTGCATCACGTAGACCTCGCCAGTTCTTCGGGAGTGGATAACTCCCAGCATCAGATGATGCTAGTTTGATCCCAGCTGTCATGCTGTAAAGGTGAGTGGCTTTCCTCATCTCGTGACTGAGTCTGATGGGGTGCCAGCACAGTTACTGAAACTTGCCAAGCAGCGGATACTCAACAGGAAGGCAGGAGACCTTTGCATTGATTTATTGTTGCTATTTCCTGTGGAACTGGCTTTGCATACAGAAAGCTATCGCTGTCAGCACAGAGAACTGAAAGGGTGCAACTGCATGTCAGTAGGGTGTTTTTCTGCTGCTATAAGTAGCAATAGGAAAATAAAAATGCGTACCTTACCCGTTTGACTATTAGTGGGGCATATAGGCCCTAAAGGTAGTATTTAGGTTATTCAGTAAATGCCCTATTTTTTAAAGTGAAAACAAGAAGTCTCATTATAGCCATCAAGAGATGCAAGGTACTTAGCTCTATTAAAATGTGGGCTATTTATTCAGGCAGGGGCAGGGATGTGGTATAAAATATCTTACTATTTTGTATTTGTGCCTTTCTAAGTTTGCATTGACAAGCTCTTTCAGCTCTCATTTTCCCAATTTACCGACTTGTGAGATGGGGAAATAGTTGGTCTTTATTTTTGTAAAATAATGCAGTCGATAATGGTCAAAAGAGTGGAATAGGAGCTTGGTATTGCTATTCAGTTAAATATGTGTGCTTGCAAACAAAATCAGTAAATTGGCATTTGGTCAAGAGAAGCAGCTTTCAAGTTTAGAGGGACGGACTTCTGAATCCAGTAAGAATATTGAATGCAACCCAGATGGCATCCTGGAGGGAAGTTTTGTGGCATCAATTAGCTTGTAGGTGACCATGCTTCTAGCCAACTGTGAGTTATTTGGCAGCTTGCCACTTGACTGTTAGTGAAAATTCAAGAGCAATGAGATGAAATAGAGTTCCTGAGAGACAAAGAGAAAGATGTCTTCACTTGAGAAAAGAGATTTGTGGATACTGTTTCTTAAATGATTTAAGCTGTCTGCTCTTGTACAGCCACATATCTCAGCCTCATTTATAGACATTTCTTTGCCACATTTGTATAAATAAAACCATTTAAAACTTCTCTCAAATTTCAAATGTAATTTGTTCTCAGGAAGGAATCTGCAAATTAAAGGGCCACCAATAGCTGGACCAGTGCCCTTGTAGCTATTAGAAGGTGAAATTAATTTAACATTTCCTTCTGGAAAGAATGTTCTTATCTAGAGTTTAGGACTTGGGTATGTCTACTGCAGTTTAAGACTAAATGAAGTTGTTACACTCGGGACTCAAAAGGAGCTGCCAAATCCCTGAAAAATTGGCTGCATTGTGGTAGATTGTAGTACCAGAGTTTCATGTCATCCCACTGAGAACTGAGTGTAAAGAGCAGTAAGAGTAAACACCCATTATGGGACAGCTGTGGGAATGTGACTTACCTGATACCAGAATGAACTGGGATCAGTTTTTGTTGACTTAGAGAATGTGCATCAGTTTACAGAAATATTTCTGCATGGCTTTTTTTTTTTTTTAAAGGGACTTAAAATCATCTCCATGTCTCAGGTGCTAACATTTCAGATGGCTTTTGCATCTGTGCAGTGAGGGATAATTAGGTTTGTAGAGCAGATGTTCTGGAAGCCTGCAGTGCAGCATGCCTGGCTGTTTCTGGCTGCACAGATTTACTCCTGGGTGCACTTGCTTGCTTTTTATGTAGGAGAACGGCAAATTCCCAAACACTGTTCTGTATCCAGTAAGGACTTCAAGATCTCATACCAGATTTAATCAGTAAATGCTTCACTAAGAGCTTTAGAAAGGAACAGTTTTGCTCTCAAGAATTTCTTTCAACTGCGTAGTATTGAGTTTTTACTCTGCGCTGAAATGTGTTGTGGCTTTTTCAAAATGAGCAAAAGTGTTTGCAAAGAAGTAATGATGGTGAAATTTTTCAGTCCATTCTCCTGAGGCATAGCAATTAAAAAAAAAAATAAGCTGCCAGGGAAAGTAGAATTAAGCATTATCCTAGAATTGCAAATCCTAGAATTCTGTTATGTACTACCTTGTGCCGTACTGCCTGTTGGAGGAAGAAAAGGGATTTTGTAAGTAGCCAGATAGGAACAAGGATATGAATTGTGAATATGGGTGTATGCTAAGAGTGACCTACGACTAACTTTATAAAATAGAAAATGTTCTTCATGGCACTTTTTGGTCTGGAGGTGGAGTTTTGGTGAGTTTTGTTACATCACACAAGGTTGCATGGTTCTCCCAGTGTAGCTGTTATCAAAAAGGCAGTGTTTTGTTTTTGAAAAGCATTAAATGCAAAAAGCTTTAAATGGAGATAGCCTTTTTTATCAAAAAGTTACATCTGACTTTTTACTGAATAGATGATATTATATACAGATGTGCTTTCCCTCATAATTTTGTTAGGTATGCCTGCTTTTTAAAGACAAGGGCTTAGGCAGCTGATCTTAGGCCTTTCAAAGGCCACCAATTTGCTTCCATTCCAGAGGGGACAGGTCTCTTTCAGAAATGACTTTGCTAGGTCATTCCTTCTGGCATTAGTCCAATATAGCACACACGTTTGTTTTTACAGCTTCAAAAAGATGTATGGGAAACAACAATAGCTTCAAGGAAGGACCTGGAGACACAGCACTAAAAAAATAAAAGCTTTAAAGCTTCCCAGGAGTGCATGTATGGGGAAAAAATGCTACGCATTTGAAGCGATAGAGTGGGAGATTTTTGGGGAGGATATGCTTTCAACTGAGAATCAGAAATGGACACCAGTTTGTTGTTTCCATCTTATGGCTACTGAGTTGGGGTCAGTTAAGTTGCAATTCTGAGCAAACTCGTCTCCAGTTTGAAGTCAGTGGAAATTGCAGGGATTTCCTCAATCTGGTTCTTGCATTTCATAGTGACTACTGAAGAAAGAAACATGGACATGGCATTTTACAAGTAAAGCCAAAGCATAATGTTAATTTTAGATCTGATTTTTTCAAATGCCTGCTGAAAGAGCTTTCTCTGCTTTGCATAAGAATGAACCTGGTAATCAGATCCTTACGTAAATAAAACTTGCAGCTCAATCAATATTTTGTTCTTTTCTTGGCACATACAGAATAAAATCACAGAGGAGCTAGTTAATTTTCACAATTAATGCTGATCTTGCAACAGCAGTGACAATTTTAAGAGTCACCTGAAATCTAAGTATCTGCAAAATCCTGGTCAGAGAATTCTTTTCTTTCTCCAGAGGTCACATTGTCATGGCACTCTTCTGTTTTGAGGATTTTAATTTTCATATCACTTTTGGCAGAATCATGTTTGAGAGCTGCACGTTTCTCCTCTTTAAATACCGCAATAATTAGGAAGACATCCTGACAACTGAGTCATCTGAGTGACTTTACTCTCATCCTCAAGACAGGATGAATCCTCCTTGTGCTTGATGCACAGGAAGGTTCAATTCCTTCCTCTCAATTACTTCCAGTAGTTTATGCAGTGATCTGTCGGCTGCTGTGAGAGAGGGAGGAAGCAATAAATATGACAGAGGGTTGCTATGCATATACAATTTCTGTTGCTGGCAAAGTTCAAAGTCTTTCAATTTTCCCTTAATTCTTTCCAAAGAATCCCTTCAAAATGTTCTAATATCTTGTCAGGGCTGCGCTCCAAGGATACTGAATGAACTGTCAAAAACCGAGGTGCTGCAGTGCTTTCCGTATGCAACAGCAGCTGCTGCAAGGAGGAGAGGGAACAGTGTGCTGTTCCCTTCTGCTAGCAACAGCAGGAAGATCTTGTAAGGGGCACTGTAATGTTTTAGTACCTGCTGGGACAGTTTATTTTCTTTTTGTCTTCAAGCAGAAAAATCTCACCAAGCTATAAGGCACTTATGATTTGGAAACTCAGCTGCTGCCCATGAGCACCAAGAGCTGAACTTTAAATCTGATGCAGCTGAAGGTGTCTGAGGCTAACACAGTGATTTTGAAGGCCTTGGGATGTTTCCAGATAGAAGATTGTTAATCTTCAGAGTAGACAAGACCTTGGCCCTCTACAGTGTCTGTTGTTGTGTTGATGTGTTACTGGTTGGTAGAAGTAGTCCAATTTAGTCCTCAGTCAGAATTTGAACTTCTGTGGCTTTCAAATTTTGAAGGCAGCACTGCCACTCCTGTGGGATCGTCTGGTGTGGGTTTATGCAGGAGCTGTGAGAGCATGAGTTTCTCCATTAACATGTGCCAAATGTGTGTGCTCTTCTCTCTCTCCAAGGTTTTTGGCATGGTACTGTATTCCTATCAAGTCATTGCCCTTAGGCTTATGACTTCCCTATGCTCATGAGACATTTAAAATTTAGTTTTTCTGTTTCATCATGGTGGGTACTACTTGGTGGTTTAGTTGGATGTCTGATCTGAATTTTTTTTAAATGCTTTTCATATTTTGTAGAAGTGACAAAAGGAGGACTTGCTTCTTACCCTCTGGTCTAGTGGTGACTCAGCAACCTAGCAGGTTTACACACCTGCCAAGAATTCAGGTCAAGTGAATTCTGACCTGGCCCAGTGTGATTTGTGCTGGTAGTCCCAGGTGTAGACAGACCAGAAAAGATAACCTGTATCCCAAAGGACAGCTATGTTCTTGTTCCCTGCTTAATTTTTATGTTTAGGATTGTCTGGCCTTTGTGCCATCTTTGCCTTTACATCTGCAGAGTGGTGACAAAATCTTCTCTACAGACTTGTCTTGGCAGCACCAAAACCAGAGGAAAAATGTGCTTTGTTCTCTTCGCCTTTAACATCCTCCTGCAGAAAGGCTGCAAACATAGTGGCAAAACTTATGAAATAAACAGCTGTTGAGTGACTTTAGACTCTGACCACTTCCCTCCCAAGTAGGAATAATATTTTGTGGTCACTGCTTATGTTCACTTGAGATGAAGCAGGGTTTTAAGTGCAAAATATTTCACAGGCAGTTACTGAACCAGCATTATCCAGCTATTCCTTTTGGGTGTTTTCTTAGGCTTTCAGTAGGATCCCCATCTTTCCAGTCCGAGTCGTATCACTCGCTGCAAGGTTGCTTTTAAGATTTCTAATGGCTTTCTCTTCCATCTGACTTTTGGATTTTGCAGTAAATTATACAAACCTTTGGTCTGGTGCCTCATCTGATTACCTTCTGCTCCGTAAATTCCTGAGTACTGAAAAGCACAACCAATCCATTACACTAATGCCTCTAATTACAGATAATAAATGTTTTTTAAAGCATTCTCACAAACAAATGCAAACCCAGCCTAGCAATGTTGCAGGCTACTGTTTGGTTTTTATTACTTGTTATATTTGTATTAAGTTTTAAAATTTAATGTTTCAAAGTTTGGGCATAGACAATTGTCAGCTTTTCTTTAGGTCTCTGAGCACCCTGGCCCTGGCTGGAAGCGTAAAGTCTTTATGTCACACGTCAACACAGAGTGAATCTTTCCCATTTCACAAAATTAAAAAAGAAATTGTCTGTTTGAGTTTCTGCTCTCATTGTAGGTTTGAAATTCAGTCCTTAATCTTCCGTACTCGGTTTATAAGTCTGTCTCTACTTTTGCTTGGTTTGGTCATACATTCTGTTAGCTCATAGTTGTCAAGATTGGTGAGATTAGAGTGTTTCTTAATCAGGAGGCATTTATTAAATAAAATTACAGTTAGAAATACAGAACAAGACCTTCCATAAGCACTCAGCTTAACAAAATCTAAGCCACATACTTTTATCCTTTGTGTCTTACCTGCATCTGTGTCTTACCTGCATTTTCACCCTCTTTGCCTGCAGCAATCACCCTGATTTCTGTGACCTGCTCTCGAGAGCAGAAAGAGGCAAGTACTCTGTGTGAACCTATGGATGCTCAGATTGAGTTGTCAGTGCATTGCTGACTGCCACCAAACAGGATGCGTGCGCAGGCTGAGATTTGCTTTCCTTCAGTGAAGATGCTAATTTAGAGCTTTCTCACACAGGCTGTCATTTTCTGAATCTTAATAAAGTTCCTATAATCATCTTTGAGACTTATACTTTGTTTTCAGACTTGATTGAATTAATCAGGTGGTTTGATTAGTGGATATTAACAAGAGGTGTAACAGACAGAAAACCAGTATGATCATGTAATCATTGTGTCTTTAACATACCAGCCTACAGACAGACTAGGCTTCAACTTAACTGGAGGTCCAGCTTTGTCTCTGCCAGTACCAGGGGTAAGTGAAAGATACATAACGCAGACATCTAGTGGCTGAATAGCATACTGCAAATAGAGGTGACACTGGTGGTTCCTGGCTCCATGTGGATGCCATACAGGAAAGATACTTCCAAAACACGAGGCGTATCAGTGCTCACAGCTCCAGGATAATGAAAAATTGGATCTGCTTCATAGGTGCAGTTGGTTGCACTCTGCAGAGTGGAAATCAGTGCAGAAATCCCCTGTAATGCCCGTGAAGCTGGTAGATTGCCGACGGGAGCAGATTTATTGCTTACATTCTTGGTCTTTGTTATAGAGAAGTAGACGGGTAAGATCAGGGCTTAAGGTTGCTATAAGAAATGCAGTTCAGAATCAGAGGAAGGTGATCAGGTTTTAGGATGAGATACTAATTTGTTTACATGGTGCTGCAGATATCCCTTTATTGTTCATCTTTCTGTAAACCACAGACATTTTTTTCCCTCTGATTTGATTTCATATTATATTCATCTTCATAATAGATATTTTTAATGTACATTTGGATGAGATTTTACTTGTCCCTGAAGTGCAGTTGTCCCATATTGGCTGAAGGGACACTTGTCAGACTGCTGTGAGGTGATCCAGACTTGACTTTGTTCAGGTTTGGATAGAGCAGCTTTTAGAGTTTCTGGCGTTAATCCTGGAACATTAGCCTTGAGGCTCAGATGTGGTGTCTGTGATGCCCTTCTGGCAGCAGAGGCTTTGTCCCGGCTATAAAATTGGTACCGTTTCATTGGTACCAAGTCTCAGGCTTGTGATTGTTCCCTTGAACTACCTTATTCCACTGTAAAGATAGAATTTATTTTCTTTTCTTTGATTCTATTGATCTGGATTTCCTCATGACAATCTGATTTCTTCAAGCTGTTTTTCCTTCTCTTTACTGTGCAAAAAAGAGTGATCATCTGCTCTCCCCTGTGCTCAGTTTGGTGCGTGCTTGCTAGAGGCCTCGCTAGTCCACCTTCATGCGGAGACTGGCTTCCACAGCCCTGGAGACCTTCAGAAGTTGCAGCCTTTGATAATGGGGCCACAGTGTTGCCTAGGATGAGTAAGCTGTAGGTAGAGAGGATCTCCAGGTTTTATATTTCTTTGGTCCCGATTGTGTAAATTGCTGAACACTTCCTCCTTTCATGTTGGGTTGATGGAGCTCTTAATTTTCAGTGACTAAGCTCAAGCCCTTGGGCACAAGCCCTTGCATTTTAATCTGGTTTAGCTATTTAGTTTGTACTGGAGAACGTGTGTGATTTCTTGTAGCAGGAATTAAAACTGCAAATGGTAATTCCAAGGATGAGACTGACAGAAGACTCAAGTGTATTCCTGCAGTTTTTCGTTACTGACCTGCAGATGCAGTCCAGTGTTCATGAAATATTAGAGGTTGGTATTAGGACTAAGCAAGAAGTGTTTATTTGTGTGCTTTCCTTTGTTTTTTCATTAATTTAAGTAGATAAAGTAGTTGACAATTACTGAAGAAAATGATAGAAGGCTCTAGTGTGATCACAGTGGTGAAAAATGCACTTTGGTGTGTGAAAAATGATGCCTTGAACACCTTCCAGTAGACCAGGTTACCAAAGCCCCATCCAACCTGGCCTTGAACGTTTCCAGGGATGGAGCATCCACAACTTCTCTGGGCAACCTGTTCCGGCATCTCACCACCCTCGTAATAAATGACTTCTTCCTTATATCTAATCTAAATGTGCCCTCTTTTAGTTTAAAACCATTGCCCCTTGTCCTGTCACTACAGGTCCTGATAAAAAGTGTCTCTCTGTCTTTTTTATAAGCCCTTTATATATTGAAAGGTCGCTATAAGGTCTCCCGGGAGCCTCCTGTCAGCCTCCAGGAATCTGCAGGATGAGTATTTGTCTTCTGCAGTAAAAGCAATTCAGGGATATGGGGTGTTTTGACACTTGGATTCTGTGGTATGGATGTGTTAGGAATACCTACACAGCAAGGCAAAGGGGAGAAAAATGCAAGGATGGTAAAATTGCAATAGTCTCAGAAAACAAGCATGTGTGGAACTCTGATTTCACTGCTGGAGGACAAAAAGCAGTAAGAATGTAAAAGTCCAGTCTGTTCATTGAATAGAAAATCCAGTTGTATTTGAATCTGAGACGAAGGCCCTGGCTATTAAAAGCTGTAGGCCCTAATTTAGTTTTGAAAAAAGGCTGGATTGGTAGGGGTGTTTGGTAACTTGGTGTCCGGAGCTGTGCCTGCCTGCTGCTAGGCTCCATCTAAGGGGGATGCTAATTCCGTACTGGGAATTTCTGGTGTCTGTCAGTGCTGAAATGTGTTCATTAAAGGAGATGGTGCTGGTGTCAGACGTCCACATGCAGGGTTGTCACAGTCTGGTTATTCTGCAAAGATTAGTTCTTTTATTGACTATTTGCTGAAGATTGGCATGCATTTTCTAAAGAAAATCTGGACGCTCAGCCCTAAAAATAGCTGAAGACAACTGGCTTCTGAGTAGTTTGCAGCCAGTCTGCGGCCTTAGAGGAAACAAATCTGTTTATGAGCTTCTGGTGAGCCAATCCAATATGTGACTGTCCAGTCTTTTACATGTTCTCTTAGCTCAAAGCTTCAACTAGTTCACAAAATCACCCAAAGTGCAACCTCTCTTGTAAATTCGGGTAGGATTTAGGAGGTCAGTGTGGCACTATACCCTTGTGCTGAATATGGCTGCTCCAGGTAAATCCCACAGTGGGATTTAGGGTATGCAACCTATAGTAGCCTATGGCTTGGTCTGAGCTATCAAGCAGTTGAAGCTCTGCTGGACTGGGCTGTGTTCACAAAATTGTGATGTGTCCATGTAATCAATGAGGAAAATCAACAGGACTCAGCGTGTGTACACAAGTGGCTAGGATTGATAGTGGTATAACTCACTGTCCTGTAACAGGTCTGCATACCAGGGAGAGGTAATAAGTAGCAGTATGTACAGTAAGACGTAGAGGTGTAAATCATTTGCTATGTGTGTATCCACTAGCTTTTGGAAGAAGGGTGAATCCAACTGAGTGGGAATGGCTGTGATGTGATGGTAGTGAATTGAGACTTTCAGTGAATTGAGACGACGTGTCTGTGCTTCGCTGCTTTTCAGAAATTGGTCTGTCCTTGGCTTCAGCTGCATTTTTATGTGACATTGGACAAACGGCTTAACCTCTCTGGGCATCGTTGCTTAAAATGGAAATGTCAATATTCTTGCCAACCTTTGTGAGCTATCACTGGATTAATGGATAAAAATTGCTATATAAAGTGTAAGCATCATTTACAATGTATTTTATCTTATTTACTTGCAAAGCAGCTGGGCTACCTTGAAGTGTCACAACTGCCAAAAGTGTGAGAGGGGACCAACCATGTTTGCCTGAGTCAAGATAGATCCAAAACTAAGATTACCTATGAATTCTTGAGATTGGTTTAGAAAAATATTTTCAGTAGGGTTTATTTAGTGTTTGAAGTTTGATGTAGTGTAGAACTTCACTTTCTCTAATGGTCTCTGAGCTTCACGCTTTCAAAAATTATTTAGGAAGAGGAGAGCATAAACACTGACAACCATAGCCGTAGTGAACAAACCTGGTTAGGCAGAGGAAGAGTAAATACATCGTCGTACTTCCAAATAACCCATCTTCTGCTTTATTTGTTTAATTCCTTGGATCTTTATCTTTAGCCTTTGATTTTTAAGCAAACTCTTCCTGTGCATTTTCATGATAATTACAATTTTCAAAATTACAGTAAGTATAATATCTAACTACTTTTAGCTGCCTTTACTGAGAAAAAGACCCTTAATATGAAACGTGGCAAATTGTCACAAAGAAAGAAAAAATGTTTTAAAGGGAAGGTAATTCAGAATACTCCACACAGGAGGAGCAGCATACACGTCGACAGGTGTGAAGATCGGTTGATGTGCTCGCATTTCCATGTGATAAGGTGTTTCTTCCCCTCACCTCCAACATGCAAATTTAAGACAATGTTTAGATTTAAATCCTTAAGAATGAGAGGGGGAAAATAATCTTGGATTCTGTTCAAGGTGGCATCTTTCTTTATGCACACGTGTGCTTAGAATTAACAGTCCACACTGAACCTTCTCCATCGGACTTGCTTGTTTCTGTGAGTGCCCCATACCCTGTTTTTCTGGCATGTAACTGTCCTCTTGCTTTGCTGTTGTGGAATCATCACCCAATCCTCCTGCTTACAGCTGCGCTGCTTCCATCCCTGAGCTGATGTTCAGCCCTCAGATAATTCTTGGAAGCAGTGAGTTTTGCTGCCAGGTTGTTTCATGCCTGCAGAGTTTGTACTGAAATGGTTGTTTGCTGTGCTGTTCAGACACATCCTCCCATATCAGACAGTCACTATTTCAGGGTAACTTGAAAATCTCGCAGCATTGTTCTTTGGCACAGTTACAGTGGAAAAATGCATGGTCTGCGATTCTCAGCTGTTCTCAGCCAGAACAGCCCATGGAAATAAGGGGCCAGTGGAGATGAGTAGTGAGCACGAGTTGAGGCAACACATCTGACAAATCTGGCTGGTATGGTACCACTTGGCAGTTCTGCGTTGGACCAGGGCACCATGGTGTTGGGCATTCTGGAAACATCTAGCAAAGACCTGGCTCTGAGGTTTTTAATTCTCTGCTAGAAGTCGATAGCTGAGAAGTGAAAAGAAGCACAAAAATAGTGTCTTGTAGGAGTAGGGTACAATAAGGGCAGAACAAATGTCTTTGAGTATCAGTCCATCTCCTTGTCTGTGTGACCCTTTGCTATTTCTTCTTCAAGCCTCTTGGATGTACTGGTGGAACTGTGTTTTCTGACTGCTGGAAAAACTTTGTGTGGCAAATGTGGTGTGCCTCAAGCTGCGATTGGCAACAACTGTCTGAGATTGTCCCTCAAAAACTCGTTGCGGTTTGCCTAGGAGCCGGAGAAGAACAACGGGGAAGGGTTAGGGCAGGAAGGAATCAGTAGCTGGCAAAGTCATTTTAGGCCAGGCACTGTTACCGCAAAACCCTTGCTAGTGGAGGAAGGGTTGGAAGCTAGGAGGAAGATGTTGGGGTGTTCATTTTGATTCCTTAAGCCACAACGGCTGTCTGCTTTTGTTAGCAGGCTTTCCTGTTATCCCATAATCCCTTCAGACACTTGAATTTGTCTGCTTTTCTGCCTAGATGGTGGGGGGGTGTTGGGAGACTTCTTGTTTCGGAGACAGTTGTGGTCTTTGAATGCAACTTTTTACCCTAATGTGACAAAAAGGAGGCATAAAGCCAGAAGTAGCGTGCTGTGCTGTTTATTGCTTGATTTATTTGTGGCCATGTCTGTCACACAGATGCCAGCATGTTTTATCTTCATTTACAATAGCCCAAAATGTTTCACCTGGACTGATATACAGTCCTAGGCCAGACAGGGAGGTTCCATAGGGAGATTTTTCTTAGCATGTAGCTTGTTGCTGTGATTTTTTTTTTTTAAAAAAAAAAACCCTGCTTCCCTCTCCAACCTTAAGTTCACTTGTAAAGCTGTGCATGTTTTCAGTGCACAGTTTGGATAATTAAAAATAGCTGCTTGCAGCGCTTGGCTTCTGTGCAGTCTTTTATCAATAGTGCCTCTGAGAATACCTTGTGTTTGGATGACTGGTTTTAAATAGAGTGGTGAGAACTGCATGGAAGACAAATCAAACAGACCTCTTTCACAGCAATCTCTTTTACTTTCAAATGCCTAGAAATGATCACCAATATTTAAAATTTAATGAATCCTTGTTAATCCTGCTTTCTAATTATTATTATTATTTTTTTCTTACTGGTGGAAGAGTTGTGCTTACAGAAATTAGTCATCAGTGGGGTCATTCTAGGAGCGGTGCAGGACATGCAGGACCTGTTACAGCGAGTCTGCCACAGGGGCCCATCATCATTATTGTGTCCTGTGAAGAGCCCAGTATGGTGGGCTTAAAGGGATGGTGCCAGAAGCCAGTTAGAAAACCATCAGTGAAAGCTGCTACCTAATCTCCTTCACTGATTGTCTTAGGCTCTGAAATTGAAGACACTATATCCCATTAAAATTAGAATTCCCACTTAAAAAAACCTATGACTGTACTTATGGTCAAAATAATGGTCTAATTTCTTTTTTCCCTTTCCACAGAAACTTCTCCTTCCTCTAGCCTCAAATCTCAGCAATATGTGGTCATGTTTTCTGCTGGAAATCCATGTGATTTTTAAAATCTTTCACTGATTTACTTGTGGCTCTTCAGCTTCTTAGTCTGCCATGATCCATCCATTGTAAGAGCCTGCAGAGTTCCTAATTTCCTTTTTTTTCTGTGCCATTTACTTTATTAAAATACTTTCCCATGCTTTCTCTTCTTCATCTCTCTATGTTAAAGAGTTCAGGCTCACTGGAGGAAATGGGAAGATATATGAATTGTTGTCTGGTGTACTTAGCATGTGAACTTAAATTTTCGAAGCCTTTGTTCTGGTACGTTTCATGAGCAATGCATTCTCTAAAATAAGGGTGTGTAGATGTAAAGGAAAAAGATTTCACTTCTTTGCATGCAATTTTTGGAACATACTGATTCTTGTATGTTATTTCTCAGAAAAATCTCATGCGGATCTCAGTATCTTGTTTCTTAAAAAAAAAAAAAAAGCCAGGTGAGGCTCTTCTGAGCATGCAGAACATTGCATGAACTTTTTTTTTTTTTAAACAGGAAGAGCCTTCTAATAGAAGTGGAATAAACCTATACCCCAGTAGTGTTGCATTGTAATGATGACTTGCAAATCTGCATGTGTAACCTTGTCCAGTGCAAAGCTTACTGACTTTCTATGAGGCTTCTATCCTGAAGAGCTTGAAATCAAAGGTGGTAGCTTTTCTTTGATCATGTACACGTGCTCAGAACTAAAGAACAGTATTAGGGGTGTGTGTACCTTTGTAGGACAGGTAATTAAGTTATGTGTTACTGCAATATCAATTTTTCATCATTGACGGACTTGGCTCAGACATCACCATTGATATTCTGAGTCCTGGAGTTGTAGGTGGGTAACATGATAGGTTTGATACTATCTTAAATCTAAGTCATCTTGATAATGTTTTAATTTTACCCCTGGTGAATTTTTGGTGCTGACTTTGTTGACTTATACTTTGGGGGAGAAAAGTAATGTATGTGGCCTGAAGAGTGTTTGTAGAATACCTGTGAAAGCATTGCTAGGAAAGCATGAAAGGGGAAAAAAAATGAAGCCATAATATCTTGGTGACTTTTTTTGTCCATTTTTCTTCCCTGTCTTCTGTTTTGCAGCCATACTGCAGAGAAGTTAAGTGAGACTTTGGTTATGGGTGAACAGCTGCAGAAATAAATTCTTGGGGAGGGAAAAATCTTCATGCATGTGTATAAATACACATGAAGGTGTGGACTTGGGCTATCTATGAAAGTTTGCTTCCTAGAGAAAAGCTCATTGAAGTACATAGGTACTCACTGGTGGTAGGGCTTCCTTTTAGAAGTACCAGCTTCCCATTACTGCTTACATTCAAGAGCAGAGAGGAGTTTCAGGTTGCCACTGTGTTGACTCTTACTCTTGTGTTACTTAGCAGATAGCCTTGAGTCTGGTGTGTATGTGGTTTTCAGTGTCAGTCTTTCTGGCTTCACTTGCTTATCTTGAATTTAAATGGGAATTCAATATATAATGAGGACCTAAAACTTGCTAAGCGCTGACATAGCAGCAATGCCCAGCTCTTCTCCTGGTCTGACCGGCAGTATATAAGAAGCTAAATGAATATTAATGCATTCCTGTCGACTAGCAGCTTGGTTTACATGTCTCTTTCGTCTTCTGCAATGAAGTATGAGCTTCCTGGCTGGGTCATTAATAAAACAGCTAGTGGGTGATTTATTTCACCCAAAGTACTAGTTGGCCATTGTGTCTCCGATGTCAGCAGTGAATGGCTTTTCTGCTGTTGTCATGGTCTCCCTCTCAGTAATCACAAGGATTCAGGAGAATGCAAAGGACTAGTATCGTGGGGAACTTGCTTACCACACGTCTTGCTCCTCTTGTTCTCATTGTGCGGTTTTCAACTGAACGTGAATCCTCTTTTCCTGGGAGACACCAAGACCTCCTAGGTCTCCCAGTAAGAATGCAGGGACGTTGTCACATCCTTCATGGTGCAGGGCAGATTAGACTGCTGTAGCCAGTGTAAAAGAATTATTTACTATTTTTTTTTCCAGACTGCTGAAGATAGATAGCGTCTGTCCTTCTTCCTGATCTGGAGGCTGTCTTACCAGCCATCTCTGTGTGTCTGATGCTTTCATGGCTCCAAGTCTTGGCTTTGTTTGGGCTGCTATGGAAAAAAGTGCCGATTACCTGTCAGTCTTAGGAAAATATATTATTTGGAGTAACGAAGTTGCTCTATAGTCGCATTTAAGCGTAAACTAAACAATTTTTATGCCGTGAGCAAAAGAACATGATCACCTACTCTGAATGAATTTAAGATCTATTAAAGAGAGGGATCTTCCTCTAGAGAGTGTCAGAAATGGGCTTCAGTTATTTTTTCTGGATTTGAACTGCTGTTCAGTTCAGTTAGCAGACTTTAGCAGAAGAATTTGGTTCACAGCTAAATAGTTGTGTCGGTTTTGGCTGGGATAGAGTTAGTTTTCTTCCCAGTAGCTGGTATGGGGCTATGTTTTGAATTTATCCTGAAAACAGCATTGATAACACAGGGATGTTTTCGTTACTGCTGAGCAGGGCTTGCACAGAGTCAAGGCCTCTTCTGCTTCTCACCCAGCCAGTGAGGAGGCTGGGGAGGCACAAGGAGTTGGGAGGGGACACAGCCAGGACAGGTGACCCCAACTGACCCAAGGGATGTTCCATACCATATGATGCCATGCTCAGCATATAAAGCTGGGGGAAGAAGGAAGCAAGCAGGGGGATGTTCGGAGTGATGGCGTTTGTCTTCCCAAGTAACTGTTACACGTGATGGAGCTCTTGCTTTCCTGAGGATGGCTGAACACCTGCCTGCCGATGGGAAGTGGCGAATGAATTCCTTGTTTTGCTTTGCTTGTGTGCATGGCTTTTGCTTTACCTATTGAACTGTCTTTATCTCAACCCATGACTTTTTTCACTTTTACTCTTCCAATTCTCTCCCCCATCTCCATGAGGGTGGAGTGAGTGAGCAGATCTGTGGTGCTTAGTTGCTGGCTGAGGTTAAACCGCAACAGTAGTTCGACAGCGAACTATGATGTGGTAAAAAGTGTCCTGGCATATCTAGACATGTAAACTTCTGAAACAGTTCTGAAGACTGTAACGTATGTATGGCTTAGACCATCAGATTTTATTAGAAGAATGAATGGGCTCCCTTCCCCTGCTAATTTTGGTATATAATAATCTTTACCACTTGTTTGCAGCCATTAAAAAAGTCTGGAACAAGTCTTGGTTCTAGGGCATTCATTCCCTCTCCTGTGGTTTTAGTGGAAGCTGCGCATACATATGCTGGTTACTGTGGAACTAGGCAAAACAGTTGTGCAAATTCTTGCTCATGGGTACGCTCTTGCAAGCAGGTGATTTCAGGTCTAAAAAGGCAAGTATATGTTCCTAAAGGCTTCTGTACAATGTGCATTTCCATGTATGCAGATGAATTTTTCTGTTTGCTCCTTGTTTTTTCTCCTCTCTCTGTTTTTTTTTTTCTTTTTTTTTTTTTTTTTTTTCCCCCTGGCACATTTTTGGCATCTGCTGTCAAAAAATTTGCCCCTTCATTAAGATGCCAACTTTAAAAGACACTGAAAGCTGAAATAACCATTTCAGCTGGTATAAGCAATTACAGATATTTCCAGACAGCAAAATGACAACCTCAGTGAAGCTTGGACAATTGCTACATAGATGTTAATCAAGAGGGACACAAGCAGATTCCTGAATTATTAAAAATGCAATAACATTTCTGAAGCCTTGATATGCCCTGATGAACCATGCTTAGGGAACAGATTTTGCCTGTCCTAAGTTCTCTTATCTGATACAGTGGAGTAAGAACTGAGCAGCCTCCTCCCGTTGCCTTTCATCAGTTGGAACATCTTTTCAGCTTTGAATTTCCGAGGCTGTTTCATTGCTTGTGCTGCCATTCCCCCTCCCACCCTTCTGCTTTGTTTGCTTGACAAGAAGAAAAGGCAGAAAGTGAAACACGCAGCCACATTTCCATAAGCTTAGACAAACTATTTCTTTCTTTTTCTTTCTACCCCAGACAGGGTGCTTATAATTAGTCACCCCTGCTGTGGTTGAAGCAGAGTTTTTAGAAGAAAGCTTTGGTGGTTTTTTACCAACAAGAGTGAAAAATAAAACTAATGCAGTTCATCATTAATTTGGGGAATACTTGTTAGCTTCATAATCCAGGCAAATAATTTTCTCCAGCCATGTTTGTTAGAAATACTGGAGCAGAGACCTAGTGGTACTTTTCCCTGTCATGCTGAGATCAGACAGTGCTGGCAGCATTTGGTGTCTTGAAGCTCAATGCAGAATTAAAAGCTTCTTAAAAAAGCAGGCTATTAAAGTGGCGCTAAGAAAACCTGTTACACTGCTTAATGGTTGGGTGGGATAATCTGAGCTTCTGCTTTTAATTAAAAGTGGACCCACGTTGCAGAATGCAGGCCTGGGTTGAGAGGGTGTTTTGTGTGTGTGTGTTAAGTCCTCCTGAAACCAGCAGTGTTGAGCTCTTGGGTTTTGCCCATTGAGCAGTTCTAGTGTTGAGACAGAGAAGAAAGAGAAGTGGTGAAATAAAACTTGAGGAAATTTTACTTCCTACTAGGGAAGTCTAGAGCGTAAATGGTATTGCAAACTCTTCCTGGTAAGAATTTTAAAGCAACTGTTTGGTGGTAAGATGTGAAATACGTGATTATTAGCATTTTAGTCTAAGTGATCAAGTGAAGTTATTTCTGTCACTGTTCTTAATACTTGCTGGGTCATTTTCCTGTCTTGTAAGGAGCTATGATACAGCCTTCTCTAACCCTGCAAAGCGTATTCTCTCATCCTTTTTTTAGTAGAAGAGGAAGGAAAAAATATACTGAAAAATGTGTACATAGACCCTGGCTCTGAAAGTCGTGTTGTGTTGGAGCAGCTAAAGGGGAGAGTCCTTGTAAGTAATGCACAAAATTTCCCTTTGGTTTCATTTAGACAGTTGAACGTGCAAAGCTTGTTGGTGTACGAAGTTCTGTGTACAAAGGTGAGCTCCAAATATGGCTCAGATGTAGTTTGAATTCAGAACTTGTTTGCACATTGCAGGAACAACTAGCATATTATAACGTAATCTGTTTGTGCAGAAATTGGGCCGTCACTGCTATTTTTGCCATACCATAGATTCTTAGGACTGTTCATTCCCATTTAATAGACATAATATGAACACCAATTCACTAAATCTGCCTTACTTGTTCCTTTTTCATATCCAGGGACGAGTTGGGTTTTTTTCTGCTGTAAAAATGAAATTGCATTTTTAAGTTCTATTTAATTATTCTGGAATATCATTTCTTTCTGGAAACTTATACCACTGTTGAACTGAGAAATGGTTCAGAATTGCTTGGTCATTCTAGGGGGTGGAACAAGGATATAAAAAAAAGATTTGACTTTCTTAAGCGGTAGAGCTTCAGAATTTGGAAAGGTAACCAGTATTACTTAGTTTTCATTGAAGAAACTGAAATTCTCTTTTAAAGTCAGTCTACTATACAACAGATTTACCACTTAACTGAGTTTTAATTGACCCTTTTATTATTATAATGATGGGAATAATGCTCTGGTAAATGTATTTTCCAGTTGCTGATTTTGGTAATAAAAAGCAGCCTTAGATTGCAAAAGACAGAGAAACTCAGTTTCGTGGAAATAGGCTGTCCTTCCATTTTAAAGATAACAGGGTCTTCTTTTAACCTTGGATGGCACTCCCTAACTTGTTTCCTGTCTTTTCTTCATTATGTTGGCTCCTTGCCTTGAAGAGGAGATGGCTTTTTAATACAGCCACTAAATTCTACCAACTCAGAATCTTTCAATCCAATTATTATGGTAGATTAGTTCTTGACTCTCTCCCTCTCCAACTATAGCACATGTGAATCAAGTGTTTGTTTTTCGTTGCAAGTTTTTTTGCTAGAATCAAAGGATTTTCTTTTTTCCTTATGACTTAGCTTGCATTGTTAGTATGGCTCTCGAATGTTAATGATAACGGTTTTACATAAAGCATCAGCGAGGCGCTGGCTGCTGTGTTTTGTAAGATAAAGCTGGTTGTAAAGTTGTGCTTGGAGACAAAGCAAAGGTTTGCATCCCAGAGCTGGGAATGTGGCTGGAAAAGGCGTAGTCCTAGCTGGTGTTCGGTGCTGTCCAAAGGAACAACCCCTCCACTTCCCCCCCGCCCCGGGAACAGTGGTATTAGTACAGTGCAAGATTTTGTATTGTGTCAGCAGTTTGAGGACAAAGCATAGAATGATAAACATAACAATTATTAACCTTTTTTTGTTATAATCTAGGGGATGTGCCATAAATTCTGAGGAAAATAATCTGCTTGTCTGGAAAGGGTAACAATCCTTTCTTCCAGAAATGCCAGTTTTAAAATAATTGAGCTCGGGCTGATGTAGCTTGTCCATGAGCAAAAGATACTTCGTAGAAATTATGGTGGGATTTGTTTTTGAACTCTAACCTCTCAGTGTATTCTCCTGAGTGCCCCCAGCATAGGGTGCGGAAGTTGAATTTGACTTGCAGCACTTGTGGTCAGGCTCTGGGAAGGGAGGGTTCAGCCTTCACGTTACACTGATCCTCCAGCAGCACCAGAGCCTGCCTGGCTCCTGGCGTACCTTTAGGTGAGGGCTGCTCTGCTCTGGGCCATCTAGAAAAGACAGTTCACTGGCCAGAAATCACTGTAGTGCTATCTAATCTGATCCTTGCACATCTGTGCCGTACTTGGTCTTCTTTCCTTCCCCAGCTGATCCCTGGCTCCTGAGGGGACTCCATAACTATTGCCATAGTACACATCAGCCCCAAAATTACTGAGCTGTGCTTGGATGTGACCAGTTTCGAGGTGTAATCCTTGTTTTCTGTGACTCATTCTAGTTCAATCCATAAGGTTTGGCAGCAAAAACTGTCACTATGAAAAATTGTGTATTTCTTTTAGTGCAGAACATCGTTTGTGTTTAAGTGGACAGTTTTTTGCCTCTGAAGTACCTTGCTTTATGCTAGCTTCCAAATGGGAACTTGATTTCCAAGCCAGTTCCTGCTGCAATTTATACTGAAAAGTCTCGGAAGTAGTTGGGGCTGGATGCGCTGTGAATACATTAAAGCAAATCCTGTATTTGTGCTCCCTTCCCTGGTATAGGAATCGAGCATCTGTTTTGACTGGCAAGTGTCCCTCAGCTGTATTCACACTTATAACATAGGAGTTTGCGGACAAAAGAGATGCATACGGACAAGATCTCTTGTACATTCCAAAATGTGCAAATGTCTTTACTGCTGGTAACAGAAAGAAATGAACAAATTATGCCAAAAGATATAGAATAAATTCCAGGTATGATGGCATTTTTGCCGTAAACAATGTATCAAATTTACTGCCTGCTGACGATAAATTGAAAGTTTTGAAAACCTCTTTTGTTATAGAAGTTTAATGAGGATTAAATACTAAATGAAAGGTAAGTAATTAGAATGCAGTCTAAACTGAGCTAAGGTGGTTACCTGGTAGTACTCTATGCAGTTAATGTAACTTCGCCAAGGATGGAGAGACATTTTATTGATACTCATTTTAACTTTATTTCTCCACCCCTGTGAAGTTGTGTGATTCATCATTTATGGGCAGATGATTCCCATCTGGGTACGCAGGTATCTGTTGCTGTGCTTCTGCAGGTGCCCTGCTACATGGAAAGCTGTCAGAGAGGACTTGGGTTCAGAGTACAGGGCCCTTCTCCGCATCGAGGGCACCCAGTAACTGCTCGATGGCTCTCAGGCCTCACACAACGGTAGTGCTTATCAGCGCTGCAGAACTGCTAGAGACTTCGCGTTCTGCAAAGTGGAGTTGTGAAATCCTTCATGGATTCTGCAGTGGATTATGCCATTAAAAAAATGTAATGGGAATAAGCACTCTTCCTTCTTCGAACCAGTAATATGTATTTGACTCACTAAGCATCAAATGAATATTAAAAATGTCTAGAAACATCTTTGGAAAAATCTAGAAACATCTTTGGAAAAAAGTTGATGCTTATGTTGTAAATGTACTGGAGCAGTTTCAGGAAAATATTTTCAAGTAAAGAATTAATTCAAAACTAAAGAATTTTTTAAAAAGATTCTATTTAACAAAATAAGTCTTAAACTTTCAATATAACAAAATGCAAATTTGAGGGAACTCAACAACGTTATTCCAAGACCTTACATATCATTTAATTTCCAGTCTTTACACACATTTAATGGATGTAGTATAGCCAGTTTTATACACTTGTAGCGTTCACTGTTTTTAAGCAGTATGCTGCTGCTTTGTTGGATGAACTAAAGCACGCTTCCTGTTAGCTTGCTTCTTATAAGCAACCTGCCCAAGCAGGTCTCCCTGACTTTCCTTTGAGGCAGATTACGACTTCATACTGTCTTCTACTCCATGGCTGCATCACAGCTGCAGAAGAGTGTGATTTTTGTAGTTTCCTGGGTTTGGGTTTGGTTTTTGTTTTTTTTTTTTTTTTTTTAAATGCAACAAAGCATGGTTTATTTTTATAGGGAGGAAAGCTTTATGTATATACTGGATTAATCTAGCTCACGGGAAAACCAAGCCCTTCCAAATTTTACAATGAAACGTGTCATCTATTAACCATCTAGCCTTGCAAGGAAAAAAATACTCCAACTATCTCACCTTTACTTCACATTTTTTTGTTGTATTTATAGTGCAGATTAAACTCCTATTTAAGCTTAACTTTTCTGTGTTCCACTGTTTCACTGAAATTAAAAGGTTGTATCACATATTTCAAATGGTGATATCAAACTCTGTCTGTTCTCCCTGAATAAACATATATATTAAAATTTTTATATATATTACATTTTTTTATATATATGTATACATACACACGTGCACATATACTAATTATCTAAACAGCTGGTTTTCAGAGTGATTTTGAACATGTATTTTTCCTTGTTCTGTTTTCATTTACTTTGTATTTTCTTCTGGATACGCATCTTTATTGTGATTTTTCACTATTTTGATGTTCCTATGAGCAGTTATAAAGAAAATGCCAACAGTACATCAGTGAATTCTTTTTAAAAAGAACTGTGAAAATACAAACAAATTAATGTTTCCTCATTAAGTGTGTTTTGCAGATTTTTCCAGTTTTTAAGACCATGTCAACTCCATCAGTTTCTCCAGCAGAACTCTGAGTTTTGATGCACACCATTGTTTGTATTATACTACTTAATCTTGTTCCAGTGCTTAAAATATTAAGAGGGAGCTGGTACAGTAAGGCTCTTAATGTTACTAATGTGGAATTTCAAACAGTTGTTGACAGCAAAGAAAACATTGCACAGTTTTCCCAGTTTTAGGTAGGACCATGAAGGAGAGCGTGTTTTAAAATAACAGGAAGTAAAGGCAAGTACATGTTGGAGAGAAATCGGCACTTTAGATAGGATTTTATTATACACTTTGCAGTAAAGAGAAGATTGGAGGGTCTGCAGAATCTCTGAAGTGTCTCACTGGGTTCTGTGTCGTGCTCAGATTACTTTAAGGCATAAACTGTCAATGCATCATGCAGAGAGACTGTATTCGCATTTGGAAACATCTAGGAAAAAAAAACCCTCTGTGGATGCATCACTATGCAGTTGCTTTTATAATTTATGCCTCTTTCTTTCTTCATTTCAAGCTGCCTTCAGCTGTGGTGGTGGTGAGAAGCTGTATCCCATTTTGCTTGTCCTGTCTCATTTGAGGCTCTGCTTTCAGCATGTGGTGATGGGGTGACCCAGATTCCCAGGGGTGTCTTGTGAATGCAGTGTTGATGCACTGCTTTCAAAGTGCTTGGTTAGCAAGTCTTATCCCAGCTAGATGATGTTATTTTTCCCTCCTGCTCATCAGTACATCTACCAGTGGTGGTTTAATATAGTTAACATTAACTAGCAGCATGTGTGCTTGGCTATTTGTATGAATACAAATGGAAGTAACAGTTGGATGAAGGGGCAGACAGGTGTGTTTAATAAAATAGATCAGTGGGAGGGGATGGAGAGAGAGGAAAAAAAGCCTACAGGCATAGGAGGCTCATGGTGGAACCTGAGAAGCTGTGAAGCCAGGTAAGCTGGAGAGGGTTGGAAAAGCCAAATGGAAATAAGATGAGGGGGGTGGCCTCTCCCTGGTTGTGAGCAAAAGGAAGAGGGAACAGATGGCTCTAAATTGTATAGCCCCTAATGCTCTATGCCTTTCTGGGATCAAACTGTCATTGACTTCTTGTTTGAAGGTGGAACTAAGGCTTTTACAATTGATACATAGAAAATCAGATTCTTGAAAGGTAAACATGCAATTTTGGTAATTCTGGAAAAGGAGCTTGTGGGTATACATCCTTGTCGCAAGAGAGTGCAGCATGATCACTCATGAGCCTTTTCTGGTGGGCCATTGTGTTTAAAAGATACCAGTCTGTTCGTCTTAGATGGTCTTAGTTTGTTGTGTGCTTTTTTTTTCTTTCTCTTTAGCAACAGTAAAAGCAAGGTAGGTTAAAGGATTGTTTTCAGCAGCTTTCTTGGGTTAGACATCATATCTAGGATTCTCTTACCAGGAGACCTTACTGCTTCCTGTAGGCTCAATATGTTTAAAGTTGTCTTTTGTTGTTGGGTTGGGTTTTTTTTGCTGTTTTGTTTGTAAAAATACTTGAATCCTACCGCACAGACATGAAATGATGTTGCTCATTAACACAGCAGACTTGAGTTTATAGCTTACCAGAAGAATGCCGTGCAAGTGGGGCACTGCAGGGATTCCCGGTGAATCTTGAGATCCCAAACCAGTTTTCAGTTTTTCTTTTCTGTGAAGTAAATTATTGATGCTTTTAGGAAGGCCGCCTCCCCGCCCGAATCATGAGAGGGTAAAGGTGCCTCCTGGTCTGTACCTGGCAAGCAACTAGCAGAGCTGGAAAAATAACTTGTATGAAATCTCCAGTGACTGAGATCCTGGGAGGAGAGTCCTTTCGTGGACCCCAATGCACAGTGTATCCTGTGATCTCTCTCTCTTTTCTGTGTGCTGCTTATTTCTGTTAACTGAAAGGACAACTTCTAGCAACTGGATTGTTTCCTGGCTGTCCATTAGGCAGAAAAACTTTTGCTTAAGTTCCAGGAACATGCTGTATGATGCATTGCTCTCTGGACACTGCAAAACACGCTCCTGTTCTACAAAGCTTTTAATGCGGGAAACTACTAGAAAAAATGGGTAGCTTTTAGTAAAAGTCTGGAATCCTACTAGGTTTTATACTGCTCCTCAAATATTTGTGCCTAATCAGAAGAATGACTTTTCTGTTTCAGGCTTCCCTCTGTGCACCCCCCACCCCCCCGGTCTCAGACATATACCTACTTGTTTTACTGTATGAATTTAAAGTCTGTGTAGGTCTTGGAAGCAGTGTCCTTTGCTTTGGGATCTCATTGCCTTTTATAAGTAAGTGCTTCAAAACATGCCAGTAACTAATGAATTTGGCTTCAAAAGAATTATTAAAAGGTGCCCATGGTGGTGGGATTTGTGTTTGTTTTGGGTTTTTTCATTATTTTATTTTCTTCCACTTTTTTTATCATACCTTCTCTGGCCAGATCTTCATACCTACATTATATATATCCTGTGCTCCTGTGAAATATGTTGAGTCATTATTGATGTGCATTGCCAAGACTCTAGTCAAACCAAGAGTTGTTGTTTGTTGAGGAAAAAAAAAACATGGAATTTCAAACCCTGCTCGTTTAAATGTATTTGGCTGAAGGGTGTGAAAGCCTTACTCCTGTGCGAGCAGCCGTGTGTTTGCAGCTGCACAGAAAGGTGGATGTCCCAGTTATGAACTCTAAGGCTGTAAGACAATCCCATATCTTCAGCCCCTGCTGGGATAAGTTGGCATAACTCAACTGAGATGTTGCTTTAGGATGGGCAGAGTTTTATAGTGTGTGTTGCAGGCTATATTTCTAGTCTGTTCGCAGGATTGCTGGTCTCTGTTGGGTATTCTTCCCCTTGGCTGTCTTGCTCTGTTGACCCTTCAGGGAGGGTGCATATACATCTGTCATGGTAATTGGAGCCATGAGAAATACTGAGGGAATTTCATGTCATTGTTCACCAGCTTCTGCTTCTGGAGATAGCGGCAGCTTTCTGGGCATCCCTAGGACACATGACCTGGGGTTTGACTGTTTTGGCTGAGCCTGCTTGACTGAAACAGGATAATGATGAAGCGCAGCATGAGAGGACATAAAGTGCAGCTCAGTGAAAAGTTAAGAGGACACCTTGGTTTCAGTTCCTGGAGTCCGTCACGTTGGATTGGTGGCAGATGGAGTGAATGGAAGTTGGCTATGTCAGGAGACTGTTTTGGCAACCAGAAAGAGATCTGAGGAGACAGACACAGCAAGACAGAAGCTGGGGAAAGGGCAGAGGGTGTTTCATGTTGGAAAGGAGAGGATGGGTAGAGCTTGGTGTCTACAGCTTTAGTTACGCATCTTGGTGTTCCACCTTCTTATGAAGTTCCTCGAGAGTTAGAAAAATTGCATTTGTGGTGCTGTGTGTTTGGCACAACTCTTGGGCAAAATTTGAAAAAAACCCTTGGAAATATCAAGTTAACAATTAAAGGCCAAACGGAACCTGCTGGCTGTTACATTTCTGGGACTGAGTTACTGTTCACTGTTGGATTGCAGCCCAGCCTTAGAATTTACTGGAAGGAGTTTATTCTGGGAAAATTGAGACAGGTGAAGGCAGTAGCAGTGACAGTGTGAAACACCTGATGATTTTGGGTTGCTTGGTGTAGCATGTCTCAAACTGTGGCCTACAGAGAGCTGGCTGGTACTGAACTGTAAGAGCAGAGATGGAAAAACTATTGTGGCAGCTGGACAAAAAAGCTGCAGAACGCTGCAATTCTGCTGTGGGGAAATCCAGCAGTAGTTCCTCTGTTCCAAATGCCTAATGCTTTTCAACTCAATTTAAAGGATTCCCATGGTTTGTGGGAAGGGTGCTAATGACCTTTCCCCCTTCCTCTGTTTGTGGCAGTCATTTGAAATCTAACAGGAAGAAAGCCTGCAGACCAAGAAAGTCCAACTATAAAATTCTTTTCAGGTTATGTTGAGATAAAAATTGTATTTTCCTTTTCTTGGGTTGTTTTATAAGACTAGCAGGATGTTTCTAAAATGCTGGCCTGTGTTACTGCCAAAGGAACAAAAACATATGCAGGAATGTTTGTGTGCTTGTGAATGCTGCTTGCAATTATATGCTCTCCTATTCTGGGATTAAGTTCTTCAATTATATGATGCACCTTGATCTGCCCCATAAAATTCCTGTGTTCACTGGTGTACGTGTTGGACACATAAGAGGGCAGAGCTAAGACTGTACAACTCATTAGTGTGCTTGATGCTGCAACACAACTGTTGTTTTAAAATACATTGACTAGATAATGCAGTGAGTACTATTTATGGCAACACAAATATTCAAGACTATGCCTGCAGCAATGAGAGCAGAAAGAGTTACAAGAATTTGCAGAATGCAAAGGTAGAAGACACAGTCATATCCATCACACTTAGGGGAAGTCTCGTTGCTGGCACAGAGAGCTGAAAATGATAGGGACAAGATAGGTAGGTGTGGACCCTGATATCCCTTGAAATTGGCACTTGAAAGCAGTCATGTGCAAAAGGGAAAGGTTACTGCGTCCTTGCCAGGAACGACGAATGGGCAAACTCTTCACTGCTACTGTCAGATCTGGAAGATGCTGGTATGGATCATGAGGAAGCTTGTGGTTAGAGGCAAGTAACATCTATGGGTGCTTTATCTTCTAGTTCAATTCAGTTTTATGTCAATTAATAATTAACATCAAACAACTGGTTCTCTCAGCGATGAGGATTTATCACATAACTTCACTGGTCTAAGAAAAAGCTGTAGGTGGTTCATTTTTGGAGAACAACTCGTCTTTCACTAGTGTTTTCTGGTTGGACAGGAGAAGTTCTGTTCTCTCTGTTGGCATGAAAACTGCATGAAGAAAGCAGAAGGATATGAAGATGTCATTAGGTATCTTTTTCTCCATCCTCCTGTGCAGGCTTGAGGCAGGGTAAAAGTTATACCTGGGTAGAAGAAAATGCTGTTCGTTTCTATACTACTGAATTTTTGGTATATAGTGTTGAACACTATAAAAATAAACTTGAACAAATATATGCTCTTCTAACTGTCAAAAATTGCAAAAACATGCGCTGGGTTTGATGAGTGGTTGTCTAGGCATTGTAAATATATTCTGAAGAAACTGGGTTTGACAGACAGGGAAGGACATGCAAGCTGCATTTTTGAAATCTCGTTTTCATTTCTGGACTCTCAGTCTTCTTTTGTGTGCATATGCACACATACCCATGAAGTCAGTGTTACCATTGCAAACTACTTTCCAACTTTGATCGTTTAGAAGGCTGAAATTGTGCTGTTCGCATTTCAGACTATTGGATTTGCTGGAGCGTAGGAGTGCCCTAAGCAACAATATGCCTGGGGGATATCTGTTGACTTCTGGCTCTAGAAGAGGCAAGCATTTGAGGTAACCCAGAGTTTGCCCAGCTAAGAGGCAGCTTGTGTTTTTTAAGAAAGAAAATCTATTCCAATAATTCTTCTGGAATAAGTATTTTGGGAGAGATGTTTTGGTAAACTTCCAAGTGCAGATTATTTTGAAGTATATTATTTTCCTTCTCCACTAATTGCCTTGGGCTCCTGCTAACAATTGCCCATCCCTTGCATATGGGAAGGCAGTTGGGGGCAGGGGGGGGATGGGCAATGCACAGATCTGGTAGGTATCGCAGCCAGCCCACCCGGCTGCTGTGCCCTGCAGCCTTCCCTGCCGTGCCGCTCTGCAGAAGGAGAGGGAGGGGACCCCACTGGGTAGCTCCATGGGGCACAGGCGGTGCTTTGGTATCCAATTCAGAGGATTAATGCCACTTTCTGTTCCTTGGACGCTGCAGCCAGTTGGCCTAGTGTTCATATTCAGTTTGCCGACTTCTTGAGTGCACTTACTTGTGTAAATCTGCTCAAGCGTTTAAGTCTGAAAGAGCAAACAAACAGGGAAATGAACAGACGGATCTGCTGGCTCTGGAGGGGTCGCTTGCTTCTCTTTCCTTGTTTCCATGAATGTGGCCCCTTGCAGTACATACAATGCCGTCTGTCAGCTCTCCTTTCCCAGATGAGGGCTTTGCTGTGAAGTGTAAAGCGCCGTCTGTGCACCCAGCATCTTTGGTCCTTTAGAAATGCTCGTTGGAAACTGGACACACACTCATCCCTCTCCCTCAAAGCTCAGTTCCTCTGCTGCTGCCTCTTTGTGCCCCAGTGCCAGGGGCAGGATGGATGGCTGAGCCCCCGGGGCTCTGCCAAGAGGAGCTGCCCCAGTGTGTCGTGGCTGCCTATAAACAGACACACAGAGAAGCGTACATGTGGGAAGAGATTGTATGCTCTATACAAAATGGCAAGTAGGGTTACACTGAGGGAGGATGGAGGCCTTTGGCCATGCATATTCAAACACCATGGCTTGTCCCATAACTGATGCACCTCTGTTTTAATAAGTGGTGTGGTAAGGATTGGCCAGTGTCACATGCTATTCTACAGAGCTATTAATCAAGTCAGGCTCATATTATCTAATCTCATTCTCACACAAAAGTGCCAGTGCTGTTTTATTGTAGGTTATGGCTTGGTTTGATACATGCATACACCTATTACTGAAGAAATCTGACCGTGTTTGAGATTCTTGAGATTATTTTTCCATTCTTTATTATTTCTGTTAAATTGCAATGGTTTTGTTAATCCCTTGCTGGCCAGCCAGTGAATCTTGATTGCTTTGGATACTTTGGTCTCCCAGGTTATTCCAGAGGTTCTTAGAAACACCCTTCTCTTGCAGAGATCCTATGCTAGATTTTAGTGTATGCAGCATTGCACCTTTTGCATTTTGGCATGGTGCTTTCTGTGTATAACCCTGTGTGCTTTGTCATTTGCATCCTTTTCACCTTCATCCTTTTCAGTCTTGCACTGAAGGCCTAGCTCCTGATTTAAGTAAGTTAAACAAAGAAAACTTTTTGACCAAATTTAGGTCAGAGTTTCAGGCTGGATTTATAATGGGTAATTTAATTTTACCTGTTTAAAATTTCCATGCAACCACCGCAGATGTGACATTTATTTCAGCCTCTAACTCTTCTGTGGCAATATCTGTACTGTTTTCAAAGGCTGCTGCAGTCCATCCTTGAGTATCTGGTGTTATAAAGGTAAAAAGACTGACTTAGTGCAGAATTGGTCGTGACGATATATTCTCGGTTAAAGGAAAACTGTAATGACTGCAATTCTGTCATGGAAATTCTGCATGCTTGTTGTCAAACAAAGGAACATCGTCAGGCAAAAAGGAAAAGTATCTAAGATCTGCCACATATTTTAATAGTAATTTGTAATTAAGACTGTTTTACTGAGTATAGCACTATATAATGTATTCTGGGCATTTGGTGACAGAGTCTACCAGGAAGAAGATGATTCTTGTTCTTTGGTGCCAGCCAGATGTGTTCGGGGCCACCCCCCCCCCAGCAATGTGAGACAGGGAATTGGGCAGGTTCTGGACGCTTCTGTATCTAGGGTCTGTTTCCTCTGTCTATGCTGGTCCCATAAGTACCTGGCTTGGGGTGCCATCCATTTCAACATGTGCTTCCCTAAGCTGGCTGGTTAATTTAAAATCCAGTGCTTTGTTGGGAAGCCAGTTCGCCAGGCTTTTTGCAGTGAATTATGTTTCAAAAGCTGATGGATTTTGCTTTTTTTAATTGAGCTATGACGTTAGTTTTTTTCAGTGGAAGGTTTGTACAAAAGTGGCTCTCAAACTCTCTGCTTGTGTCCCCATTTTCTGTTGCAAACTCTTCTACTGCAGTTGAATTTCATCTGACTTGTGATCTCACCTGGGATTCATGCCGCTGTTTGGGGAGCTGCTTGCCTGGACACTCATAAAAGTGCATTGCTTTCTGCAGGCTCCAGCAGGAGCTGCTGCTGCTCAAATCCTGAAAGGCGTTCTTTTGGCGATACTTACTCCTGCTTTAGGTGCAGGACACTGGGCCAAAATCATTCCTGGCATATCTGCATCAAAAGCAGGGACCTATTTGCTACACAGCTGCTGATGTTAATATTATTACAGAGTGTCTTTCTGAGTTGGGACGCTTTGGACAAAAATAAAAAGACAGCAGCGTTAAGGCAGCTCAATTCATTTGCATTTCATTCTGCCTCAAATTCAGGCTTCTTTCCATCAGAGGAAGACTAGTTCCTTACCCTAATGCAAGTCTCTCAACCTCTGCCCACCTCTTAGGTATTTTTTTTTCTGGGCTGCTCTGAAACAGTAATCAAATGTGTGATCCTCTAGCAGCGTGCCAGCACTCCTGGATCCCTTTTAGTTTTAGTTGGGGGTGGGGGGGGACGTGAGATACAGAGCTGATTCCTGGGAGCTCTTAGGAAAAAAATATTGTGCCTTGTAAAAACAAGTGATTTTACTTATTGCAATTGAGGAGTCAATTAACTGGCTAATTAAAGCAATTTCTCATTACATAATTGAATTCTGGTTCATCACTGTTCTACTCTGCAAGACTGCCCCAGAGAGCAGAGTTATTTCTGAGTGCTCTGTATCACAAACAAAGGAACCAGTCGCTCTCTCAGCGTTCAGATGCGACACAGCCACTCATCAAGGGAGAGATGGTTGTGTGAGGCTTCCCTCAATTGCTTGTGGAAATAAACAATGGGATGTCATCCAGATGGTTAAGAAAAAGCCAGTTTTCTCAGACATGTTTCTAATGCTGAACATAAATGAAGAAAGGAGGTGAAAAATACTGGACACCCAACTGCTAGCACAGAAAACATGAAGTTTAGGATGCCTAAGGCTGTGGGACTCAAGGTTACACTCTAGAATATGTGGAATGTCTCAAGCTCAAAGCATTATGTAGGGTTCGGACATGCCAGTGCTCATCAAATATACTCTTAAATTGGCTGAGAGGAGGGAGAGCTTTTAAGTTCTGTCAGCTTCCTCTTGTACAGAAAGATAGACTGAAGATGGAGTTATTTTTTTAATGGAGAATGAATTAGAAAAGTGTCCAACGTACTGAAATGTTGCATGGTAATGGAGGGTGTATGGAAAAAAAAGAATGATAAGAATTTGAAATACTTTAAAATCTACAATATGAGATTTTAATGGGCATAGTTAAAACCAAGCATGGTGTCAAGCCATGCCATTTGAAGGAGGAGGGAGGGAGGGCCAGGTTAATGACATCTGTTGCTGGTAAGCCATGATTTGACAGTCAGGGCTTGTGGCAGAGGTATTTTTGAAGTTAGGATATAAGTACGTCAAAGTCCAGAAGAAATAGCGTTTGGCAGCTGATGTGGATTTGAGTGACTGAATGAGACACAATTAAAAGAGCTGCATTTAACATGTTCAGCTTCCCTCAATGGTGTGATACCCAGCGACTCTGAATGCCCTGATCATGTTGTACCTTGGAAAGAGGATTCAGATGGAGCAGAAACCATCTCCTCATGGAAGGAGGAAACTAGTAAAAATTAGTGAATGTTGTGGATTTAGTTAGAATTCAGGTGTTTTAACTGATGTCTCATTAGTGCGCACAAAGCGCTTGTGAGAAGATTATTGTATGATTTTTTTTGTTGTTGTTTGTTTGTGGGTGTGTTTATTTTTAAACATTCTTTTCAGACTACAGACCTAGACTTCTTCCTGCATGTGAGGCACCGATCAGGTACTTTGTTTCCTGGGTCCCAGTTCTGAATGCACTGCCTCTTTGTCACAGGAGTGCTTTGGGGCACAGTCACTAGTGTTTGCGAATCCTTCATACCTTGTTGATAATGACCTCTAATAGAAATAACTAGGCTTCTGAAACTCAATGGGAAATTGTTTCATACCTAAAACAGAAAAGATACTGTACTTCAAGAACTGCAAAATTTACTGGATAGGGAAGAGTGAGAGCAGAATTTTTAAAAAATTTAAATAAAATTGGAGCCTATTGATAATATTCAGCATCACCACAGTATGATGAAAAGAGGAAGAAGAAGAGGGTAATGATGGCTTTGCACAGTGGAGTATTTGTTTCCTCTACTTAGATTTTCAGTCAAAGTACAGAATAGAAGAAAGGGAAGCAGTGGAGCCAGATTGCAAGATGAGAGCTGGGGGAAGGAAGAGGAAGGTTAGGAGGGAGAGAAAATGCCTATGTTAATGTATGTTGTAAGGAGGGAAGGAGTGGGCATAGTGCTGTAAAAGACTACTCTATAAGTTGGAAAGAGCGTTAGATTGTTAATGACTGAGTTATATTTGTTAAACATATTGTGAAGAAGAAAAAGAACAGAAGTTGGGAAATAAAATCTATGAGAATAGCATACTTTAAAAATATTTAGCCAGAAACTGGAGTTTAAAAAGCCCTAGGATGTCTTGTAGGGAGCTGCCTAGCACTGGTAGAAATAGATCGCCTGTAGAAACAAATCAATGCAGGCAACCTTTTTTTTTCTTTTTTTTTTTTTTTTTAAAAATACATAATATTTCACTTTGAACTACCTCTACTGGGTATCACGGCTCTGGCGGAGCTCAGTTCCCACCCTTGACCAGTGGCATCAGCCTCCATATGTTCCTGCTATCATGGGTGAAAT
>NW_009603013.1:42012-51512 GCF_000690535.1 Cariama cristata | reverse complement strand
TCCTGATTTCGTGCGGTCTGACAGATGTTGGTTTTTACAGTGGCAGTCTTTTCCTCTCTCCATCAAGTTATTAGTGTCATTGTCATGAAGCACTCAACATCTTTCAGCCCTTAGGGAAGAGGAGCCCAGTTTGGAACAGAAACCTGTGCATCCTGACAGCACACATTGAAACAGTGTGGAATTAAAACATGCTCGTGTTCATTGTCCCTGAGGAAGCACTCTTAATTCCCAGGCTGGCACTTAGGACATAACTCAATTATGGAATCATAAATAAACAATTGACATAGGCCAGGGCACTTCAAAGCAATCAGTACAGTCATAATAGGTTCTAGCTTGATAAATAAACCATGCTGATATAGTCTAAAGGATTCTTAATTTTTTTTTTTCTTCCCCTTCTGTCATAGATCAAAGCTTCTTCCTTGAACTGCAGCCTGGCAGCTCTCCCTAACCCCTTTCTTTCCCCCACATCCCCTGCTGATCTCTTGGTACAGGCATCATTACCCGTGGGACTGGTTTCTTTGCAAGGTGTACTCCATCTCCTAAATTAATTGGGTCCTGATCCACACTTGCATGAGAAGTAGTTCTTAGAGAATGGTTCTTGGCTAGCATCTTTTTAAAAAAAAATTATTTCATTGACACATGTAGCCTGGCGTCTTAGGTAATGAGAGTCGCTTTTATATTGGTCGTAACAGTTACGTGCATGTTGTGTGCTCTTTTAGTTGCCTGCATTGCAGCTTTGTACTCACATAGTGGGGTTTTATCCCCAGCAAGACAAGGACACCGTGAGGTGGTGTCTGAGATGGTGTTGCTTGTGCGGCTTGAGAGATTGCCGAGACCATTCCCCCAGGCCATTTATTGAACTTAGAAACAGTTGGTTGATGCATCTCATTTTCGCTGAGCCCAAGACTCTCTTTAAGATATCATGTCCTCCATTACTGAAAACATCATGGGACCATCTGAATGTCCTGTCAATCAATGGCAGGCCTTGTGATAAACTTGCTCTGGGTTCAACACCTTATTTTTGTTCTGCCCTTTTTCTTTGCACGTTGTCTGTGTCAGTAGCGAGCTGACTGCAGGAAGGTATGGAGAGGAGCGGGTGCCTGCTATGCTGCATCTGCGGCCTTTGCAAGGAACACACGTTATGTAAAAATGTCCAGTCTGAAATACAGTGAGTTAAATGTCTGAATTCATAGTTCCAACTTAATTTGTGAAGTGCGAACCCAGTCAGTGAATATATCGCTAACAGCTTTTCCCATTCATCCCCAGCAGTGGCACGGCACTGACACCAAGGAAAAGGTGCCTTCTGCCTCTGTCACAGTGCCGAATCCAGCGCTGCCTCTCAGGTGGCGAGGGCGTGAAGGAGAGAGGGGAACACAGCAGGCACAAGCAGGCTCCTGCCATGAGCATTTAAATGCTGACACGTCAGGAGCTGGGAAATTGTGTGATAGATGGTTTTCCTGTGACCTGGATCCTGAGACCTTAAGGAGATCTGAAACATTTTTTTATAACAGTTGACGTATTAATAACAAGCCTATTGTATGTGTATGTGGCGGAGTGGCAGGTTTTTGCATGAGAAGATCTGACTTTCGGAAAAATCCCATGTGATGCCCAAGTGTTGATGCGCAAGACCAGGTATTACTGTGCTGCCTCCCGTCCGGGGGAAGAAGTCGCCAGAATTTTCTGAGGAAAAAAAAAACAGCCAAACAAACCCCCCATCCTAACTCCAGATAAATAGGGAAGAAGTCACTGATGTTGTTAGCTTCCTAGCAGCTGCGTTTACAATGAATCCTGTCAGCGAAGACAAATAAAATCTTTAGTTTTGGATTAACAAAAAGAGCCCAGTCTATGAGGAGCTGGTCTTTTCAGATGTACCAAGAGCTCCCTGGCCTGCCACAAGAGACCCATGTCAAAATAGTGCAGAGCATGTGCCTGGGTCTTTGGCCCAAAATTGTTTGATAAATATTTCAATGTTTTGCACATCTTGTTGCCAAAAATTCAGAGTGCAAAACTGTCTTCCGGGGAAAGGGATCTTTATGCATGCTCATGTTTGATTCAAGGACTTGTTCTTATTGTGTGTGGTGCAAAAAGGCAAGCTTTAAAATCAATTCTCTACTCCATTAGCATCCTCAAAGGATGTCTGTGGTCACATCAGAGGCAATCTGCTCCCTCTGTCTTCTATATTATTGTTATTTGTTTTGTTTAAAACTTCATTATCTATGAAATCATCTGTCATCCTCTGCAGAGACCTGTCAGGGCACTGCCTGTGTATCTGCCTCTACCTAGGAGTAACGAAGTTTCTCTGTTGCAGGCTGCCTGTCTGCCTCTCCCTTGGCTGAGACAGCAGCAGTTTGTTGAATTTTTGTGGCCCATTTGGTCCTTGGCCTCTTTGCTTGCGCTGCCATTAAGGATGACAGTTAATGTTAATCTGAAGGTATACGCTTCTCTAGTAGATCCTGGAGTAATGCCATTAGCTAGTCTCACGTGGGTCACCAAGCAGCTGTCAGGCAATAATGTTTATTACATTTTTACTTCATATCCTTTACTTCGTGATTGATCACTGTGGCTTATGTAAAACTAATAAAATCAAAAAAAATTTAAACTATTGTGAAAGCCAGTAAGTGGAACGTGGGCATGAGAGCAGAGAGTTTCCAGCCAGCAGCTTTCGTACAATTGTTGAGAATACAGAGGAGGGAGAGACAGTGAAATTAATGGTGTGTTTTGTTTAGATTTCAAACAGCGACCTTGGAAATTTTCCTTGTCATGTAAGGATGTGGTGTTCAGTGGCACGCTTTTAATTTGCATATTCTGCCTTGTCGTTAATGATGCTGTATTTTCTGTCTGGATAGGAACAACTCTCAGGATGATATTTGACTGCCTAGGGAACGGTAAGATACAGGGTCATATTTATGCTGATCCTTACGGGATTTATGTTTGTTTAACCAGTGAGCAGGACAATTTGGATCCAGTGCTGGATAACTGCTCCCACATCATAAGTAAAGTTACCTTATTCGTCCTGTAATACTTCTGATAAGGAACTGGATAAAATAAAAGCGGGATTAGCCTGGTCGATGCAGGAGCTCTGCTGCAGTGCTGATGGACTTTCTGAGCACACCATGGCTCACTCGAGCAAATCTCTGCAGCATGTGCCTGGCCATCAGTGGGGATATGGCCCGGACGGAGCCCATGGAGCCTGCAGTGCTAAAAATGAAGTGCTCTGTTGGACTCGATCCACAGGCCTCATTTTGATTGTTTACAGTTGAATGAATTGGGCCTGTCCCCATGGAAGTTAATGGGATCAGTCCTGGTGTGACAGCAGAGTGAAACCTTGCATGCTTGAAGCTTGCATGCTTAAGATAGTCCATTTTTTCCTGTTTCAGGTCCTTTACTGTTTCTCACGTGTCTTGGTTCACAAATGCGTTCTTTTTAAAGTGTCATGGATCAAAACTGTAAAATACCATCTGTCAGTGTTGGTGAAATCTCTAATCCCTGTGCTGTTCAGGTAACCAGTAAATTGACATTCATTTATTTGGAAATGGGGCACTTAGCCATCCTAGTAATGTTATGGGAGTTTTTAATTTTTTTTTCTTTGGGATTATTACTTATATAATGTATAGACTAATAGTTGCTGTATGGTTTGCCTGTAAGTTTCTTTCTAGAAGCCATCTGTAGGCAGGGAGCTCAAGATGACATAATGTAGGATTAAATAATTGTAATATTATGTTGCAGTGCAAAAAGGGGGGGCGATTGCAGTATGCGAATGATGCTGTCCAGTTAAACTGCATCCAGGCAAAACAGACAGGAGTGGTGCAAGGTACAGATAGATGGGTCCTCCTTGGCTCGTGTTCTCTGCAACTGATTTTTTTTTGGATAGACTTAGGAGGACAGAGCTTTCCTAGTGATGCCACTATAAATTGAGACTGAATTTATCCCAGTGTCAGTGCATTCTGAGCCTACCTCGTTGTGCTGGCGTCTATTAGTGTCTTGTGACTGCATAGCTTAGTTTGGTATCCCCCATCAGTAAATTTTACTAATATTTCACAAATTAAAAATGTTTTGATTCCATTTTCTACCTAATCAGCACCAACTTCTTAGATCAGCAATTTATAGCTGTAAATAAGCATCTGTGATTTTGTTATTGGCTTTGTTTGGTTTTAATTCCACTTTGGAACTGTTTCCACCTGAACTGGCTGTGACTCAGTGTGGGGTCTTGCTGCCTTTGCTCTGAAATGCAGGATTGCTGAACTCAGCTGGAAAAGCTTTTTGTCCGTGGAGAATGGAAAGGTAAAGAGAAGTGCTGGAAAAATTCAGTTGACACTTCACTGCAGTGCTTGTAGCCCGGCTATGAGCATATCTTAGGAATGTGAAAATCAGTGTAGAGTATAAACACCACAATTTTGTAATATCCAGGATGAACCAAAAAGAAGCAAAAAACATAAGACATGGTCAGGTAAGTTACAACCTAAAATCACTTCCCTTACAGGATACCCAGAAGTTCCTACTAAGCGCAACAAAGAAATTTTTTTCCTCAAGGAATGCTTCTTTATTTTTATGTATTTATCCAGAGAAAGCCCTAAAGAGCGGTGCTATGTCTTTGTTCCTATGCATGCTACACATTTCTGCTATGAAAACTGGGAAAACTCAAGCCCAAGCCTCAACACAAATCTACAAGAAAAAAATACAGGAGCAGAGACACAGGTGTGCCGTGTCTCTACAAGTGTCTGCAGGCTCTCTTCATGCTCCAGGACAGTCTCCTGTCATAGTGTGCCATGAAGTAATATGTTCGCTATCAAACTAAAGTGGTTGGAGTGGCAGAGCCTTTGGGCTCATTATCCTTTGCGGGCAATGCAGTGTGACAGTGAAATGGCCGATGAAATCTAATGCTGTCTTTTCAGTTAAAAGGCAGTGTGATGATTACAGCCATTCATTTCCTGAAGGCAGCTGAGTGGCAGGGATTAACGGGAGCGAGGCAACTGGACTATGTTTAATGACCAAAGGTTGTTCTGCCGCATGGAGCTGCCTTACTTCCTGAGCAGCCAGACCAGCTCTGGCCTGAACCCACAGGGTTTGTGGTGGTGGCCAGTGTGCTGCTGTGATCAGATGAAGTCTGGGATAGATTCAAATGAAAAATAGTTAATGTATGCAGAAAGCAGTTAGGTTAACAGCACAGGATGATGTGTAAATGGCTGTGTGTGGTCTAGGTACAACCTTGTGAGCTTCTACGCATGCAAGAGTGGTGAAGTTTCCCTCAACCTTTTAAGCTTGTGATGTTCTGCAACGCAGAGAATGCTGCTCTTGTATGGTTTGCGGCTGCTGTTTCTTATGTGGAAGTGTCTTTTGTCTTGGGAACTGGGAGGGTTAATTGCAAATATTAGTGACCATTAGAAGTCTGAAGACCAGTTGAAGGTCTGCAGGAGAGTCTTGCACTTGGTGCTGAGGTTGTGCAGTGGGTGGATGGTGGGCATGCTTAATAAGGTGTACCTGGAGGGAAGGTTGAATTTTTTTCTGCATTTGGTTGCAGACATGCACCTGTGCTGTTAGAGGCTGTTGTTGGAGGAGGTGGATAAATTATATCAGCTTAAGTCATGTTCTTTCCTCAGTGCAGATTTTCTTATACATTGATTAATCTGCTTAGGATGTATTGCCAAACTGCAAATGGCACCGTCTATAGTAATGATCAGAACTGGACAGTGCACTGTCAGTGGAAACAGGTGTGCAAAGCTTTAGTTAGCCGAAGTCCTGAGTTACGACTTCTCAGACTTGCTGTTGAGCATCCTCTGCTGAGTCCCCAGTGGATGTTCCCTGGGGTCTGGCTTTGTCACTGTTTCTTTGCAAGATGGTTACAGGCAGTGTCTCTTACGCTGAGAGGAATTCAATCCTTGGTGATTTTTTTTTTTTTTAAGGATACTCACGCAGTCCAGTGGAGATGCGTGTTAACTCCCCATCTGGCCCTACCCGGCGTCCTCTGATGAGCCAGTGCTGACATCTCCAAACAGCTAAGTGTTTGCCTGGCCGCTGTAGTCACCCGGTGCTGCCATACTGTCAGTCAAGGCGGTGCTGACAGCTGAAATAAATGCTGTCCATCTAATTAGTATGTGTAGCAGCAGAAGGTTTTAATTATATGGTTAAATACACAGAAATGTAGGATTATCATATGGGATCAGTCTGTCAGCCCTTTGTGGCTGACATCCTGCCTCCAGCAGTAGCCAGTGCTGGATATATTAATGCACAACATACTTCTTTTTGCCCTTGGAGTAATATGCACAGGCTGTTAGAGAAAAATTTCCCCTCTTGCTTTGTTGAAGCCAGTTTGTGTCCAGAAGAGTAATTCATCCTCTGTGAACCCTTTCACTCTGCTGTGGTTCATGTTAACCCAGGGGCTTTATATTTTATGGTTTTTAGGCAAAGTAAGCAAGATGAATGACTCATTTTATTTTTTTTTTTTCTTCTCCCCTGGCTTTAACAGAAGCCTTAGTCTCTGCAGAATTTCCTGAAGTTTGTGGTTTCTCTAGATCTTTCCGTGCTTTCTTGTGCCTAGTGGAAATTCATTCGATAGCTGACCAAGTGGCAAGCTTCCTTTTTCACCTTTTCTTGTGAATATTTCTCAGGCAAATCAATCTTGCAATTTTTGTCAATAATTTTAGGTTGGTTTATGTTGTTAGGTTTTTTCTTATTATTTTAGCTTTCTATTTAATTAGGCATTGACTGCTGGCAGCTAATTATACCGTTCTGATCTAGAGATGCATAATATGGTAAACTACAAAGTTGTATTTTGGTTCATGTGGGATGTGCTGTGTGGTCTCTCTCATTTTGAGCAGGTGAGTATGAAAAGGATGAAGAGAGCAGAGCATTCTTCCTGGTGGCAGTATCCATGTAGAGGATGGTGCTCCACCATGTGAATGGTGTATGATGGGGACAGTTGCTGTTCCTTTAGCATTGTGACTATTCTGCCTTCCTCTTCGACAGGAAGAAAGATGTGAAGCAACTACTGCCATGAGATGTTGGAGGATCCCAGCCCATTGAATATTGATTTTCTCCAAATCTGTCTTTTGCTGTATGGAAGGCTTGCTTATTCAGCTATGCTGGTGTTAGCAATAGTGGTAAACTTGCTCACTGTCAATGAAATCTTGACTCTCGGAGGTTGCTGAGTGTGTGAATACCAGTCTGCATAACAAATTTTAATCTGTGACCATCTGGGAGCCTCAGACCAAGGCTCTGCAGAGTCACAGTGACTCATCAGCCGAGCCCAGCAACCTTTGGTACAGATGCAGCTGCTGTCAGCAAAGGAGTATTGCTTCTGCAATAGTTTCTGGTATCTCTCCAAGAGAAATCAGTGACACCTGCAGAAGCTATGGTCTTATGCAAGTTTAGGTGACACAAGAGTTCTTCCAGAATACAGGTGTTGTCGTAAAGCCCTCATGGCCCTGCCAGTTTGTGTTTCTCAAGGTATGGACCAATAGCACATTTATCTTGAAGGTGGGGGGTCATGCACCAGTGGTTGAAATGCAGATTATAAAAAGGGTCACTGAAGGTCTCTGGAAGCTGTGAGATGCTGTTGCTCCTCTGGATGCTTACACACAAAATTCAGCACAGTGAGGGTGCAGGAAGATTCCAGGGAAACCGAGTTCCTGCAAGATATAAATTCCAGTCATTCAGTGAATGTGTACCAGAGTATGTTATAATCTGGGCCAAACAAGTGTGGTTGTTATCTTATTTTTCATTGTGAATGCTGATAAAGGATTTAGAGATCCCACTGGACTGAGAGATAAGCCTGACAGGAATTTTCCTGATTACTCGTTACTCTTTTGACACTAACTAAATTGGAAGGGGGAGGGTGGAAAGACATGGCTCTAATGGTTTTTAGATTTGATTGGTTTAGATGTGGTTGTGGGGGTTCATTTCCCCTAATTTGGGAGATGTTGTTTAGGACTTGAGGTAATGGATATTCTCTGTGTGAAATACACTGGAGGCTAATTGATTTATGGGCAAATTAAATGTTATATTTTCACAGGTGGAAAAAATTTCCTTCAGAAGTTCCTGTCCTCCCAGGTTCCCACCCACTGTGCTACCCCCATACCTTGGTCCACAGCACCCTCCCCTGGGCTGCTGCAGTTACTCTGGGGCAGGGTTAGAACTGGATCATCACAATGACTGTGTGTTTTGGGGGTTTGTGGGTTGTTTTTTTTTCTTTCTTAAAAAAACAGCACTGGAGAAAATGTAATAATGTAATGCCAGACTGTACCCTTCGCTGCATGAGTTAACATGAGATCTCTGATAACAGTATTTGGTTGACTGTAGGTTGTGTAAATGAAGTAATCATCCCATACTGCAAAGGACATATTGATTTAATAGGTTAAGGTAAGAGGAGAGGTAGTATTTAGGAGTCATAGGTTGCAGTCTGAGAATAAAGGAGTACAAGCATTTGCTATATTGATATGTATCTGTCTTCCCAGGGATAGTGACTTTTCCTAGATGGTGCATGCTATACATATAGGTATTGTCTATTTGGTTATCCTGCTGGATATTTACAGAAGCTTGTGAAATACTCAGCTGCCTGTATAAGTTTGAGGTTTTATATGCAGTCTGCATACAGCTCTCCTGCGTGCGCTCACAGGAAGGGAACGATGAGAACAAGAGTGTAACGAAGGTAGCTGGATACTCTATTCTTATTCACAGCGTTTTGCAGCTATAGTTCACAAAAGGTATAGGAACTATTTACCATCCAATTTATTCTTTCTTTTCTATCTGTTGTTTAACAAAGACATATATTCTCCTTCCCTTTTGTAGGATTTGGCTGGGAAGCTGATTATCACTGCCACAGGAACTGTATTGGAGTAAAACAGATCTAGCAAAAGTACTGGTTGTGATGAACACTGCTCAAAACTTCCATTTTTAAAACCATGTTTTCATTTGTCCTGGTTTAGCTATCTAGACCCAAATATACTCTGCATCTGCCTCAGACAGCTTTTGTTGGTAAAGCAAAGGGTGAGCTATTTATCAGAGAGACTTAAGGAAAATAGTCTCACTTGTGTGTGTGTGTGTTTGGTCTTCACTGAACAACTTGAGTCATTAAGGGCTTGAAATCTGTCATGGCTTTGCCTTTGTGTTGAGGATGCGCTTTTAACAGCCCCATTAAAATTCAGCTGGGCATGAATCTTTGTGCAAATCTCTGTAGATGCATGTTTAGCTTCCATCCTGGAATTGTAATTTTTCTGTCTGATTTTTTTTTTCTCTTCTTTCCAAAACCTGAGAATACTCTTCAAGGATTTCTATTAAGAGAAAGTTGAAGGCATAGTCAAGCACTTAAAAATTAGATATTGTCAGAATTGACAATAGGAGCCGTGTTTTGCAGCCTCTAATACTATTTTAATCTAACTTTTTATCTGCACATAAAATATCTTACATGTGATCTGAACCTGGAGACAGACTTCCACAATTTCTGGCTCCTTAAAAGGAATTGTACTTTGCTAGAACAGAGAAAGTATGACAGGTGATTTGGGGGG
>NW_009603013.1:24242-42002 GCF_000690535.1 Cariama cristata | reverse complement strand
GGGAAGACAGAAAATTTTGGTGACACTTACTTAAACTACACTGTAAAAGGAAACATACCTCTAGCTTGTGGTGGCACATGTTGGGAACAGTCAAGCAGCTTGTGCTTCTGGCCTGGTAATGAGACGAGCTCAGAGTCTAAAGTCTTGCGGGTTGGTCCAAATTGTAAGAAACTTCAGCAATTCAGTAAACATCTTTGCTTTTTTAATAATTGTTGATGTTATTTAAAACCTCAAGTAGAGAACACATTGAACATCACCTTCATGTAATTTTGACTGGTAATTGTTCATGAAGGCTATGTCTAAACGAGGCTATTGTGTTATTTGGCTTTTTTATTTAAGTACAATATCTCTGTTTTCTCTTTGAGCAGCACTGAGACAGCTATTCATAAGATTTTTTGGAGAAAATTTTCAGTAGAAAATCGTACTTGCTAGAGGGTATCGTTTACTACCAACAGAAGCAATTGTTTGCTATGCCTCCCATTGTAAGTGTAGGGACTGCCACAAATCTTGAAGCAAAATAAGACAGAGCAGCACAGCAGATGTTGCTGCCCGTCGATTCACAGGTAGTGCAAACCTGATTCTGCTATTAACACATTTTTCTTGCAGTGTGATTACTCTGATTCCACCGCAACTTTTTATATCACTATAGTTGAGAACAAAATTAGGCCCCCTGTGTTTACTGATGAAATAATGGTTCCAGAATACAGCTTTTTAGCTCTGCTGGTATCCCCGCAGTTATCTATATTCCAATTGTTTAGGAATTGCCACTGCTTTAGCCTGTGTTTCTGTGCATCCCCTGTTGTTGCCGTACTGTGGGACTGGGCTGCGCTGCACCAAAATCCACTTCACAGTTGCATCTGCCTCAGGAGCTGCTGAACATGTCTGTCAGATGAGGATTTCTCATCTGCACTCGTATTAAAAGCCTGACTTTGGCTGTGCATGGTGCATGCTTAAATGTCAAATCTGGCTGCCAGCAACAATTGGCTTTATCTTTTTTAGTTTTGATGTCAGTAATGGGTTAATTTGTATATCTTATCTACTATTATTAGTAGTAATTTGTTCCACGCTATGTTTAATTTTCACATGGGATACTAGAAGTAATAAATCTTGCTAAGAGAAGTATTTCCACAGCAGGAGAGCTGAAGCATTAGGGTGGACTTGAACTACAGAAGCATTATTGTAGCACTGTGATTGTGTAGAAATTCTGCTGTGTTCTCAAGTAGCAAGGGGGACTTATCCCTCAGCAAATGATGCCTGGTCACAGAACTTGATTTTTAAGGTGGATTGTGTTTGTAGTCTGCAGCGTGCTTGGTCAGATGATTTGGATTTGGGTTCGGGAAAGCAGCTTAAGTGCTGATTTGAATTGTGAGTCACGGATCACGTGTCTGTGGGGCTGGGGTGCGTTTGAGCCTCTGGAAGTGTGTGGTACGGCAAGGACTCGGGTGAACTCGAGGAGAATACAGTTTATGCAAGTGGAAGTGGGCAGCTCTGTCAGTGCAGGAGCAGCCAAGGAAACGTTGCCAGGAATAGGCAGAGTGAATATAGATTGCATAACCCAAGTTTAGTATTATCAAAGGTAACGCTCTGGAAGGTGAGGAGGAGAGAAAGGGTTGAGATTTTTGCATGTCCCCATGGAGCAGGATTGTAGAGGGCTAGAGAGCTGGGGTGGAGCAATAAGATGGGGATGTGGTTGGAAATTGGATCACTCTGATTTGCAGGAAGGCAGAGGCATAGATTGTGGAGATGGAGGGGCTTTGTGAAAGAGCAGGAAGAAAAAAACTTGAAAAGGAATGGTAATCTTTTGAACATTGAATTTAATCTGAAACCAGCCTTCCAGACTGAGGCTCACTCTTTATGATCCCTTGGCTTTAGACTGAATATAATTAATCCTCTGTTCCTCAGAGAAAGCACCAGGTTTTGTGTTGTGTCATGGAAAGCTGTCCCCTGTGCCCACTGCAGCTTCCAAGCATTATTTGGGCTGTAATACCTAATCAGTCACCTCATTAGCCCTGTACTTTGGAGGGTCTCCTGTCACGTTATGTCTCCCTTACTGTGTCCTGCAGGTTTGTCCGCTGGTTCTTGCTTTTGTGGCTTTGCACTCCCTTTTGGGGGGCTGGAAAGAAAGGGAGAGTGATTTTTCTTCCTTGGCTCTTGAAACAGTATTATCCTGGTTTATTGCCTTGTTTGTTATATGGAGAATAAAGCAGGTAATTTCTGCTTTCCTTTTCTTGCTTCTCAGAGCAGAGGACAGCTGGACTTGCCTTTCCCTGGTAACTGGGATTTGAAATGTGTACCTTTCACACTACTTTAAGTGACTCGATGACAAGAAAGCCCAGGTACCACAACGAAGGATATGAGCTTCCCTCCTCAAAGCAGAGACTCGTGTGGTTGAATTGCAGTTGCTGCTTTAGGTGCCATCCACACTTCATGAAATCATGTCATGGGAGTGTTTATAAAGTAGAAATTGTCAGCTTGCTATGAAGTTTCACTGAAAGTAGAAATAATAGGGTAAAAATGTATTATTAATACTGAGATTCCTGGATACAAATGGAAACCATTTGACAGATTTCAAGTGTGCTATGAGTTTCAGGTAGAGGAAAAGAGAAGAAAACTGCCAGGGAGGAAAATGAGGGGAGACATACATGAATCAAGGAGGCATCACAGGTTGTGGTGGTTACTGTGAGACAGAATTAAAGATATGTTCTTTGCTTCAGGCGACAATGTGGAAGATTTGTATTAATGCATTACAGGTTCTTGTGTCACAGGCAGTGACCTCTTCCTCCTCCCAATTGCCCCTTTCCTGCCAAGGAAGTGACAGCAAAATGCACCCAGCGGGCTGACCCCGCTGAAAGGGACCCAGCAGATCTGCGTACGGGTGAGATGGAAGGGCAGCGCTGCAAGATAGACGGTGGGAGAGGAGGATGTGAGCCTACTAAAGATGATAGCAGGTCTCCATATAAAGAACAAATCTAGGTCATGCCATAAAGGGTTGGTTGCCTCCCCAGCACTGTCCATTTGGGATCTGTCCTTTGGTGGTGCCCATGAAATGTATAAACGACTAGCTATTACCCATGCTGTGTGCAGAAAGGAGGGCAGTAGTTTTAACTAGGGAGGTGAATACAGTCATTGTCCCATAAAACCAGCAGCAAGTCCCCTCCACTCAAGCTGGTAAAGCCCTGCCTCATAGACGTATCTTTCTCTTTAATTGTCATGGCAACTCTTTACCCTTTTAATGTCTTTAAGACTCCACTAAAAGTACAAAGATCCTAGTGAAAGTTCGCTGCTGTGTTCCTGGTATGCTAACGGCTCTCATGAGGTCCTCTTCACCCAGTTCACATGCTCTACTCTCTCAGCTTTTGCTGCTTTAATGTGGATCAAGGTCGTGTGGGTTTCTTTCCTGCTGTAAATTTTGACCTGATAACATCCAATATGAATGAAAGACCAGCCTCTTGGAGGGCTGAGTTGAGTTTTCTTTGTAACATTTGAGTTGATGCTAGCGAATGCTGAGTACCCTGAGAAACTGAGAGCTGGATTTCTCTTTTGCTGGGCTATCGCTATTGTCTTTACTGGAGCTTGTTCTTGATTTATCCTGCAGCAAGTGAGAACGGCTCCCAGCCCGGGAAACCAAGCTGAGTGAAAACTACAGCAAGAGAAAGAAATCCTGAGAGGAAAATGCTAATTATATATTTTGACCTTGTTGCGTTAGAGATGGCATCACCCACATTAGCCACTATTCATGATCATTCCCCAGGGCCTGAATTGCTTCTGGACAAGGAGAGAAGTCTGGGGCTTTTATTGTGGCTGCCTGGTTAAGTTACAGAATGAAATATATACCATGTAATGCTTTTGGACAAATTCAGTGGTTTTTAGCTGCTTTTGCCTGCCATTTGTCTTCTGTAGCTGTAAGTAACTTCTGTAGCAGACAACAATTACAAGACCAAAATAAAATTCTGGGCAGAGGATGGGAGTGAGCTGCCCAAAGAGGGCGGGATGGAGCACAGCATTCCCTTTGTGGAGGAGGAGGGAAGCTGGTCAGTAAATTCACAAAGAAATTTGTTCTGCTCGTTTGCTTTAAATGTTGGCAGGTGGCTCAGTTGTCTCTGTGCACGACTGGGAGCCAGAATTTGTCCTGCTCAGTCATCCTTTTAAAATGTTCTTGAGTCCCCAGCTCTTACTCTTTGGTACCTCCTACAAGGCAAGATTTCTCCCAAATAAGAGCTGGTAGCAGATCGAGTGAAGTCTGCTCATGCTCGAAGGGTAGGAAGGGAGTGGGCAGATGCAAGTGGGAAAGAGGCACTCTGAAGAAAGGCGAGAACAAGTTATTTTCTGTAAACCTTCTTAGATTAAATTAGTGCTGTATTAGAGAGGACTTAATGCCTAGATGGGAACATGACTGGCATCCTCTGACTCAATATACACCACAGCTTCCCTTCTTGGGAGAAGTTGTCTGCCTGCTGTGAATCCGGTTAGAATTAGGTCCAGTTTGTCACAAGGAGTGTTCACCTGCCTAACCTCGTTTTCTTGCAAAACCAAGACTTGCATACACTCACTCTTGGCATTTAGATGTATGGCTGCTTTTATTTGAACTGATTTTAATGCCATTTGAATGAGGGATGGAGGTTTCAAAGCTGTAACAAAGTAGGTCTCCTGTCTCTGTCTTTTCAGTTTCTTGGTTTTTTAGGGGGTTGGGGAAAGGGCCTTATGCAGCTGCATAAGGCATCACAGAATCTGCACAGAGAGGTCATGGTCTGGTCTCAAAAAACACTTCACTCATCTCTTGAACATCTTCTACACAAAATCCATTGAAAACTGAGCTTCAGGAAGTGCAGGAAATTCACTTGCTCTCTACAACTGAAACCAGTTTTTGTTCCTGAGCGCTGATCCATGTCCCAGTTGTGAGCAATCAGCTCAACCCCAGTCAGACACCAGCTTGTTTTGCAGTACGGAAGTGACAAGATTCACCGTGGTGGTCAGTCCTTTAGGTCCCTTCCACAAATCATTAATGGAGTGAGCAAAACGGGTAGTAACACACGGGATGGGATGCTGGGCTTCCTTCTTTGGAATTGCCTGTTTGAGCTTCCCAAACACTGGAAAAGAAACACACCTACAATATAAATTCTAATTTAAAGTAAAACTGTAGCTGTATAGATTAGATCTGCCTTTATCTTTTAGGTGTTACCCTTCCCCATGAGAAGCCTGTTTAATTTTCATACATTAAGCACACATTGTCCATCTCTGCATCCTAACAGTGTCATGGTCTGGTCGTTTGTAAAGGTGCTTTCTTGTGCGTAGAACAAGTTGCCTCGCAGAGTGCACCCTCATCTAATTTGTCATCAGTTTATTTCATTTTCTAAGATAATATCTTATATTGTGTTGTTTTCAAACTTGGACAAAGCACAGACACAGTCTAAGATAATGCCTCATTTTTATTTATTTAAGTCTCATGCTGCCAACTTGACCCATTTTTTTCCGTTCTACCGACTGTTCAAATTTCGCAGATTAATTAGTGAAGGAAGGCACAGCTGATCCTGGAGCGAAATCCATACCCACACGTTCTGCGTCTCTCTGATCCAACTCTCTTCCCCTCCCATTTCTGGGATGTAGGCTGTCAGTATTGCACCGCGCTGTAATAGACCTGACTAGCCATTATCATTAGCAGTGGGTACCAGCTTAAAAACTCGGTCATCAAAGAACAAAAATGCTGGCAGCTAAATCAAGAAATCCAGCCAGGAGGAAAACAACCCAGAGCATCAGCCAGACGGCTGCTACTCCCTGTACAGAAGAGGACCATGCAAGACAAGTCATCTAAATGTTGTCTGACATTTAAAAACAAATGGTCTGTTGTATGAGAATGTTGTTAAGAAACCCCAGCCCAGTACAAATTGCTGTCAGCATGCCTCAAAATGACCACAAACAGGCTGAATCCCCCTTTCCTCTGTGTGTGTGTGTATATAAAGGCAGCCAATTATCTCATGTATTGTATGGGGGCCATTCCCCTTATTTATTAGAGCTCTAGGATGTCTTTAAGCTTGTTTGCTCAAACCTTGGCAAATCCTGTTACACCTGAGAGCCCCATTTGTGTTCACATGCTACTGAATTTAGTGTTTTCGCTTTTTCCCCCCCTCTTATTTTTTCTTCGAAAATGTTATTAACTAGAGCATTAAATGCTGGCCTCCAGCAGAGCCTCTCCATATGTTTACAACAAATGCTTTCTCCATAGAGGGAGAATGTACGTGTGTGAGACAGCATGCAGATATAATGGGGCAGCTCCCAGATCCAGCCTCCCTGGGAGGTGAAACTCAGGCACTTGAAAATGCTTATCAGTTCAAGTAATTCATATGGAAACGGATTGTAACATTTCCCGATGCACCTTTCACCCGTGGCGAGGAGAGGACTGCAAGCACACAACCAGATTTTTCTCCCTTGTGACACATGAAGAGTGGCTTATCTCCTTGGGGAGCACAGACAGTTATTTGGCATGACAGAAACTACTTTATCAGGCAGGTTGGACTTCAAAGCCAGTCGGACTGGCTTGCCCCTCTCCACTCTTCTCTCAATCCAAGTTCTGTGCATAAAACATGTTTCTCATCAAGCCATGACTTGCCTCTCCTGTGAGCGGTTGGAAGGATGTAGAGCTTTTGCCTTCAGCGTTCCTGAACATTTTTCTTTGCTGCTGGCTGGTGCAGCCTGGAGGGCTGTGAGCTTACATGGCTGCTACTAGCCCTGAACTGCAGCATTCCCAGAAAATAGCTCTTTCCTGTAGGAGATAGGGGTAGAGACAGCATTGAAAGTGACTCTTGTAATGGAATTCCCATGGTTGGAACTGGGCATCGCTGCGTTGTTCCCCTAGTGTCAGTACTTTGTAGACTTAAGTGTTCACATAATAGCAAAGGCAGAGTTAATTGCAGCTGTTTTGAACTGAAAATAGCAAATAATATTCATCAGTTGTATCCCCCCTTTGACTTGTAAATAATTCATAAGCTGACCCTTACTTTATACAAATGTGTGATGTTTACAGTGATGTACTTTGAGGGACTTATTTTTAATTAGTGTATGCTCATCAGCTCCTTCAGCTTCATAATTTGTTCTACTGTGGCTGTCACCCAACAGTGAAGGTTTTGTTTCTGCTTCCTGCTCAACAATTGAAATTTAAATGGGGAGAAGCAAATAGAGTAACAAATAATATGCTTATGTACACGTTTTCATGAGGAATAATTGAACTAAAAGCTTTCAGGATTCGTTAACCACTGGGCGTTTGTCGAAATGCTATCAGAGCGTTTATGAATAATGGAACGCGAGTGACTATTGCACACTGAACTCTGCTCTTTTAGATTATGCATATATTTGTGGCCCTAATTGTGTATATTGTAACATCTCCTGAATCAGCTCCTCACTATTGCAAGGAGAGGAGTGGAACCAAGAAAATCTGGTTTTCATCCTATGTTGGTTCATAAGTAGTTGTAAAAACACAGAAAACAGTTGTTAAAATTAAATGTTAAAATTAAAACCATTTTTTTTAATTGGGAGAACCACACTTCCTCTGACTTTAGACTGGTATAGCTTCAATTTGTGTTGTCTGACCTCAAGATGGAGGAATAAAATGCGCAACCTGTGCTGTAGACCATATGTAGGACAGTTCAGTTGAAATTATTTGTTTGGCAAAATTGTAAACAATGGAAAGTCCAGACCACAGTACATATGCTGCACTTAATGAAACATCAAGGTTTTATCAACATGCCTTTGGGAAAGCTACAATACATTAACCATAAGTTATATAGGCCATTTCAAACAAGTTCAAGTGAATATGACTCTATACTGTAAGATATTCACCTGTGTTCCCAAGTTTTTATATATGTTAAGGCAGTTTCTCTGTAACTTTCCAAACACATTGAAAGATGAGGCAAACTGTAACCTAAAGCTAGCAAAGCTTCCAGTGTGCCTTCAGCTGTGTTTCTGTTTTTCTGGGCACTATTGATACCTGTAGGTAGTTTTATTTCATCTTTCCCCAGAAATTCTTCAATGTTACCTAGTTAGTAGTTTACACAGGCTGTCTGGTTATTGTTCTGGAGCTGCGTGGCCTGGTTCTGCCCCCCAAAAATTGAATTTTGCTAGGATTGGTGTCTGAGGACATTTTGCACCGTACCTGCTGCATGGGCAGATATTCTGGAGGGATTCAAGTGGTTTGAAGCTGAAAGAGGGGCAGTGGAGCAGTTGAGAGGTAGTCTAAAGATGATAGCTTTTGCTTGTCTCCAAGCCAAAGACATGCTCTCCGTCATCTTCGTAAGCAGGCAGAAGCCGTGTAATACTCACCAATAGCGATTGCGAGTCTTTCCTCACCAAAATCAGTGGCAAATACTCTGGTGACTTCAGTGGAAGCAAAAATGGGCCAGTCCTTTGGAAACTTGTGTTCTTTAAGGGTAATCTGGAAAGTGTGACTAAGCTAACTGCATAATCTCTTGACTTACTGTTGATATTTTCTTTATGTTAACAACCTCTTCCATTTGTTTTCCCAAAACACTCTTAGTCCCTTCTCCCTCAGCGTGTCACTCTTGCTGTTTTGCTCCCTTTGCGTTGACCTGCAAGTATCTTAAGAGATTTCATGTAACTTGGGATGCACTGGGTTTTGAGTCCGATTAACTCAGTTGGTTTTATGGTTTATGGTCTGCTGCAGGAGCTTTCTGTCTTCTGCCCAGCCTAGCATAACTCCAGCTCTGTCACTTCTGCCTTTCTAAACATTGTTGGGCGTATCAGTGCTGCTCTGCTTGATAATGTTTGATGGGAAGTACTGCAGTTATGACTGTTGCATGCAATGCCCACGGAGATGTGTTTTCACCTATTTATTTTCCAGCTCATGTTTCCTGGGCATTTTGATGCGATAGATAGTGACTTTTGCTTGACAAGGCTAGCCGGTCACTGCTTTGCTTAAACAGGGCCTGGGCTAAACAGTTGATTACTCTATTTTCCGATGATCGTTTCCTGACTACTTTGATAGCTACCTCGTTACGTCTTGGTATTTAATGGTTTATGAAGCACGTGAAATTTTGCCATAACTTCAGGACTCATTTCATAATACCAATTTGCAGTAGCCAGATAACTATTCATTTTCATTTTATTGCTTTAATAATTGTTCTAGGAGGTTAATACCAGTCATCTGGCAGCACTAGTGGTGCATTAGCATCTGTTTCTCACTGAAGTGCATGTCCTTCTGTCTGTGGGGACGTGTTCTTGCCCTGAGTCAGGGCGTGAGCAGCCTATGCAGGAAGCACGTGTGGAAGTATAAATCTTTCTTGAACATTTATTCTTATGTTTTGAAATGGGTTTGGGCACAGGTGAGAGCAGAGCTGTCATCTGTGTGATTGCCCGGGATTTGCTCTTTGCTTCATGGATGGGTAATTCCCCTTTTTCTTCTTCCTTTCATCCCTTCAAAAATCCAAATTTCATTTAACAGCTTATTGCTGCAGAACCAGCAGTGGACTCCGCAACACTGTTCTGAGATTTATTAGCTCCTAGAAACGATGTTACGCTTTCAGTCTGAACTTACCTTCAACCTAAAGTCACTGGAGCACAGTAGACTTGCCTGCTAGGCTAAATGGACCTTCATATACCCCAGTTTTGTTTGCGAGGTAGGTGCTCCCAGTCAGTAATCAAATTGCTCTTCACATCTGCTTCGATAAGCTACAAAACCCGTTGTTTCTGTAAGGCTCATCATAGGCCTCTAAGGAAAACAACTGGTTAGTTTGACAGGATCTTGGTTTTATAAACTCATGTTTTTTATAAACTTAAAATTAAAGACAAATGCAATTCACTTCCTTAGATTATCTAGAGCTGATACTAGGTTGACAGGTCGATAAGCACTCATTCATTTTATTTAAATTCTGACATAACATTAGCTTTCTTCAAGTCTCCTGGAATGACATGAGTATTCTAAGATTTAATGAAAATAAACTTTTTTTTTTTTTTTTGCCTCCCTTCAGCCAGCTCTCTTAAATTCTTGAGTGCAGGTTACTTGCTTTAAAAAGTCTAAACTTAATAACTGCTGTTTAACAACCTTGTGTTACTTGTTAAAATTGAAGTATTTTGTTATCTTCTGCTGTGGAATGGAAACTACTTTTGAGCACTTTATATGTTATTACTGTCACTTTTAGCATATTTTTAAATGTGTTTAGGCTTTAATTTTGCTGCCTGGAGAATTTTTTCTTGTATCATCTTGTCTGTATGTTGCTTTCAAGAGTTCCTGCACTGTTTTTATTGCTATCAATTTGCTTTTTGGTTTTCCTGTCTTCTGTAGAAGTTGGGGTTTTCTTTAAAAACTTAGTCTGCATTTTTATTGACTGTGGAGTAAACATCAGATAAAATGTTCTAGCCTTTAAGTGTGAGGCAAAGATTTCAATTCCTCTTTGATTCCTAAGCAGTTTTCAAGCAAAGTGTCCTGTGTATTCTGAAACAAGTTAATATGCATTTACTGACTTAGCTGGCACAGGGCTAAGGACCACTTTATTATCAAAAGCATGCTGAGGATGGCATGTGTGTCCAAGGGATGCTAATAACTATTTCATTATTATTAATTTTCCAGTGAAGTGATTTAGTAATAGACCTTTACCACAAAGATAATTTAGCTGCTAAATTGTATCTAAATTACGTGTGCGCTTCCACTCTGTACACAGCCTATTAGCACTTCTGTTGAAAACAGGTAAAATTGGAACACATTTTGTAAAGGAAAGCACACTAGAGAATAGAAATTAGTTTAGTTTTGCTTGTGATTGGTTGAAAAAAAACCCCACAAACACAACCTTTTGAATATTTTGTGTTTTATTTTCATTGTCTGACTGTATGTGGCTTTCCCCACATGTCATCTGAACTAGTAGAGCTGTTGCTAGTTCATCCTTTCTTTGTGGGAGGGTTTCTTTGTGTGATCCATGGGTTATAGAGTAAGAGCTTTCAGTGCATTAGTGATGGAGCAATGTCACTGAATACTTAGCAACAAGCTTTTTCTCTCAAGTGTTCTTAATGAAACAGAAGTTTTCTGTTGCCATCTAATAGGTTTAAATACTATTAAAAAGAAATCCCCTCCGTTTCAGTTAATCAGATTTTGTTTGCTACTCATGATAACATAAGCTTGCTAGTTCTGACATGTTCAGAGGGAGATGAGACCTGAATGTTTAATTTTAAAAAGACAGGAAAAAAATGGTTTTTGTGTGAGAAAACTTCCCTTGCAGTTCATAAAACCAAGAAGAAGGAGAAAAAGGGTGCAGTAATAAATTTTCTATTTTCTTCCTTTTACAGCTCATCTTAAAGCAGAATGCATGAAAAATACTTGCAAATTTATACACAGTAATGTGATTATATTTTCAAAACAGTGTGATTTAGCTTCAAAATTTATTACAGAAGTCTTGCTTTCTGGGTTTTTTTCCTTTTTTCTGTTTTAAGACCTATAGGAAGAATATTGTTTGCCAAAGACTAGGTTTTTTAACTACTTCCCTAAAGAGCAGCTTGGTAACTCTCCAAGGATTACCATACTGCTGACTTCAGAAGAAAATAGAGAGCGCAGAAAGAAATTTATTTGCAACCTAGGCAGTAAGAGAAGAACGAATCCCGAGTGATTGTGGGAACTGCTGACACTGTATTGCCTGGAAACAACATGTTGTTTGGTGCGTTTTGGGATTTGGCTGTTGTGTGACACTGAGAGCCTTTTGGGTTTGAAGGTAGAGTGGGGGTCCCTTAGCGTCTCCAGTGGGCAGGGGGGTATGGCCCTCTCAGCCAGGCAAGGGGTACCCAGGAGGCATCTGCAGCAAAAGTTGAAATTGTCTCTGCCTTTAATGATTAATAGCTCAAGTCTCACAGGTCATCATTTTTTAAAATTACACATAGTTGCTGGTAGTTTTATAGCAAGGACTTCTCTGACACTTCCGATTTATATGACAAGCTTTCCTGTGTTTTAACATTTGCCAAACTGTGACCTTTTAGTCTGACCTTTTCTGTGTGCAGTTGATGTGTTTTTCAAACGTTTTATTATTTACTACAAACACATCTTGGGTTAAAATGAGGTAGGTACTGTTGGGAGAGCACTATAAAATGTCACAAGAGAATTGCCAGCTTTGCATTCAGTGGAGAGGCTGGATAATGTTTACTGAAGATTGAATAACCAGGTATAGAATTAAAATGGTGAAGAGAAATATTCAGTAACTCCCTGCTCTGTAAATGAGGCGCAGCTGGTAGGGAAGGAAAATAGCCCAGGAATATATAAGTCTGTAATATACTGTAAATACACAAGGGAGCTCAATTAAGGCTGTTCAGGAACTCTTGCTTGACAGTTTGCTTTGAATCTGTGATTTTTGTAAATTTAACGCTCTTTTAGAAGAGTAGTTTCTAAACTACTGTGTGTTTTATAAAGAAATGTATAATATACTTGCTTCAGGGGGAACCCACAAGCAAGAATTGTGGTATACATTCAGCTCACATGAGGACTGATCTCACAAGATGCTGATCTTACTCACAGAGAAGTCTGAGTTGTGCTGTTGGCCAGTATGTCCAAAGCCAACACTGATGTCTGTAGGTCTCTGGCTGTTGGGAGAGGACCATGTGCTCCTTGATCGTTTTTTGGGCAGAGAAATCTCGACACTGAATTTATTCAGGCAGGTGCTTGTCCTTACAAGCCTATGTTTTGTAGGGAGTATTGGGACTGGGAAGTGGATGTGAAAGAGACTTGCTGTGTAGGCCCTTGATGGTGGCAGCAATCAGGTGGTTAGCATCGTCCAGCCGCTGCTGCTTGTACCACTGCTCCATCTGAAGGATGTTTAAAAACCTCGTGTTGATGAAAGATGGAGGCCTGGCTTGTTCCTACTTGCATGAAGATAGCAATTTAAGGCACTCTTAATGTTGCAGCTCTGGCAACACGTGGCTGGGCAGAACCCAGAGGATCTGTACACATGGCGATTGGCTCCAGCTCCCTGGTAGGAGATGGCAAACGAGGACTCTGCCTGGTTTGTTTTCCAAGGCTCTGCAGTGACAGGTATGTTGGGCTATGTCTGTGATAGCTACAACTATGTGGGTTGTTTAAAAGTGACCCGGTACACCCTTTATGGGTTTCCTTCACCTATTAGCTGGAAGGGCAGTGAGGGGTGATGCCCTTCAAATCGTTAGTAACACAGAGTTCTGTTATCATAGAATAACATAGAATACAAAAAAAAGTATTGCACCACCAAGTATTTTGCTATTGTGTCTTTTGGACACAGGATTAGTGAATTCTCCGGATTTCTGACTTTTGTACTCAGTCCCTGAGCTCACATAGGTCTTGGCCACGAAGGGGAACCACAACACATGTGGATACTTACATGTTTATACATGTGCGTTTTGAAAAAGTGGGTGGTTGCTTCCCTTAACTATGGTAGAGTTTTTCCTCCCCTCGTATTCCTACAGGGAAAAGTAATTTGCTTGTGATCCAGTTATGTGCAGTGTAGTCTTTTGAATGGTTGATTTCTTTATTCTTATTTTTGTTTGGTTTTTTAAACTGGTGTTTTGAAACTGGGTGCCAGTTGGCATTCTGCATGGGGGATCAGAATCATCCGCTTTGTCAATATTTTACCCTGATGTATCTTGTTCAATGTAAGTTGAAATTAATTGCCTTTTTCTTTCCTCCACAAAACCAATTACAATTCTGTCGTTACCTAGGATTAATACTACTAAATGTATCCCTCTTTCCAGATAAATATTCCACTTAGTACACAGGTATTATTCTTACCCTAGACTTATGCATAGACAGAAGTTACATCAATTTCAATTAAATCCCTCTAGCCAATTGTTATAGAATTTTGTGGTTATGTCCTTAATTTGAGTTAAATGTGGCTTGTATTGATGGAGTTTAAATAATTTCTTCACTGAATGTAATTAAACTACTGCAAAATCAAGATTACAAATGTCCAGTTGAGTGAGTTTTTTCCCCCTGAGTTATATGGTGAGATATTGATACTAGATTAATTTAAACTTTTAAAATGCGTTACGACAGCGAAAGAGTACAAACTTGTGGTGAAACTGAAGATGATGAGGATGAGGGGGAGGAGCGATCAGGAATCTACTCTTGCAAAGAAAGATGTTCGTAGCTGGGTTTTGAATACTGGGTACTATTTGAATACTTTGGGTATTTTAAGTGGACTGACTTTACTGATGGTGAGGATAGGTTGACTGTGTGTATATATTATTTTTTAAAGTAAAGCTAAACGATGGCCATTGAAACCAGACACGGATTTCAAATGTTGTTGGAATCTGAGGTTGCTTGACTTTTCTTAATAATATGGGATATATATGCAAGTCCCAGGATTTATCATTTCCAGAGGTATCACAGCTTGTCAGAACTGCCACTAATTAATGTCCTCTTGTACCGTTGCCTGCTGTACTGGCTCACCCCAGGACCTCTTCTCTCCCCGAGAGACACATGGAGCGCTAAGCAGGAATTTGTCCTGATTATGCAGTATTGATTCATACAAGCAGGTAAAAAGGAAAATACTGAAGGCTTTTGCAAGGAATCATGTCTGTCAAACTCTGTGGGCTTCTGGGATTCATTTTGTTTTCATTTTAACTGAGTTTAACTCCTTGATAGGTTACCTTTTTGTTTTGAGTTCACTAAGTACAAGTTTTGGCCCTCAACCCTGAGTACTGTCCATTCAAGTGGAGTGTGTTTTTTACAAGACTGATGTGAACTCCCCAGTAATTAGTCTCACTTACCAATACAGAAGATCCCCCGCCCCCGCTATGGAATGTCAACCCTGGAGATTTTCCTGTTGTTTTTAGCGTGGTCAAACAAGATGCAGGTAAAGTTTGCGTGAAAATAGCCATATATAAATTAGCCATCTGCTCCCAAAGTGATAAAAAGTGGTCTAAATACTGCTGTGGGGAGGAAAAAAAAAAAGATATTCTCTAATCTGTGTGCACATCAGAGAATACTTTTGTTTGGCTCAGGAAAACACTCAGCATGAACTCTATCCTACCCAAATACTCCAAGAGCTGGTGTTACACTGAACCATTCATGTGGCAAATTAAAAAGTCTGGTGGACGGATGATAGGGTTCCGAGAACTCAATAAAACTTATTACCTACGAGACTGATCTTTCTATTCTAGTGACATATGTGCGTGTAGTTTTTTTTTTTCAGGAATAATTAAGAAAAAAAAAGATTTTAGTATTTTGAGGCTTCATTTTAATGGAGCAAAAGAACTAATTTCTGCCTCAGTATATGCAGGATTAAGTGGAAATCTCTACTCCATTGCCTTCCCAAAAAGATGTGAGCTTCCTAATCAAAGTCATACTTGTTAAGCTAAAATGGTGATGGAGGCATGAATATATTAAGGTAAAACGTTGAGCGGGCTGAAGTGAACAGGAGTGCTTTGGCTTGCATCATCAGGGATATGAATTCATCAGTTTAATCTGGAAAGCAGCCTTGTTTCATTTAGACAGAATGGCAACCGAGAAACACACAGTTAGTCTTCCCTGTGAGTTAGCTCATCTCATAAAAAATTTTCCATAAGGTGGTTAAAAAACAGAGCAAGTGCTATCATGCATCTCTTGTCCGTGAACAGTTTTGTGTTTGCTAGTGATTCTCCAGGATAGCAAGCAATAAGGAAAACCTTCAAATCCCAGCATCCAAAGTAAGGCAGAGACCCCTGAATAAGAGCTGTTTTGAACATTGAGGGCAAGTATAATGAGCAGCAATGTAGTAAATCGCAATTATTTTTCAAGATCGGTTGTCTACCTCTTCTGCCAACCTGTCTTCCATGTGGCCCAGAGGTACCAGTGAGAGCTGAAGAGGTGATACTCTTTCTCTTCCATTTTGAGGATGTATTTGGAAGCTCAGTCTGGAATAGGAACACCTGCTTAAGCACTAAAAACAGGCTCGGGTGCCTGCTTGGTCAGCCACTGCCTGAGCAGTAAAAAACGTCTGTAAGGTTGGTAATTGAAACCACTGTATCTCTTTATATACTTCACAAGTGAATGTCAGATAGCTCCTTGAAGTTGCACTTGCAGGCTGTCTGTAGTGGAAAGCTGCAGAGGCCAGTTGGCAGCCTTACAAGTATTATAAGCATCCTCCTGTTTCTGCGATAGCTCAAATCATTTTAGCTCCATTGTTTTTTAATTTGGGGTAGGGGGGTGGGTAGATCATCCATGCTCTGAACCAGGAATCTTATTGGGTAGTCCTATGGTTGTGTATGAGAATTGCAGTATACTTTTAGATTCTAGGAAAAAAACCTATTTTTTGTCATATTGATCGAGGTTTACGCCTATGCTGGAGCATGTGCTTCTGCACAAATCAGTTCAAAACAATTATCATTATTACATATAGGCCTTAAAATCAATAGATAATACAAACTCTAGGCAGAATTCTTTTAATTCTGTTTCCACATGTGGCAGCATTGTGTATACCAAGAGAAATTCTCATTATACGTTACTTCTATTTCAGCATTTTGATGCCAGCAGCACAACTATGTATGTGTGTCCTTGATCTTCTTTTTCTTCCCTCTGAGCCGCGTAACTTCAAGAAACATTTTGAGCTACTGATGACCATACAGTAATAGTGACTCTGCAGTTCTGGTAGCTCTCAATTATACACGTAAAATCGCAATGTGGACTGTAACAAGTATTTTGGGATGTCCCTTTTGTTCTGTTGCCTTAGCTTTCTCCCCTCGTTTGCTTATATTGTCTTTGGAGGGCTGTATTTCCTTACTTGACTAGCAGGCCTTCATTGCTGGATGTGATTCTTTTTATAGTCAATTCTGCTCTTCAGCAGAATTTGCAGATGGAGTAATTGCCGTGCGCGTGGCACCAACTTCCTTTGTTGCTGCCCTGACAGGTTGCTTTTCGGTTGACTTGACTTTGAAGTTCTATGTTCTCGTTTCTAAGAAATCTGTTGTGTTTTTTGGCATTATTTCTTGTATGTTTACGAAGCTTTCCATTCATGTTCACTTCTTGTCACTGCCTTTGCACTGGCTGGTTACGAGAGAGATTTGGGGTGTTATAAATAATAAAACGGAACGAGGCAGATCTATTCCTTGTTCAGTTCAGTAAAGCTCTCAGCAGCATTCTTATTAATTCTTATCTTTCTGCTGGTGACACAAGACGGGGGGATGGCCACGTGTGGTGAAGGGGATGGCATTGTTGTGTTTTCGTTGGGTTTGTCTCGGTTTGTGTTTGTGTTGGGCAGAGATTGATGTGAGTTTCCCAGCTCTTACACAGGATCATTGTGGAAGCAGTTCATGTCTGTTAGTTGTGAGCAGATGGTAATGCATTATTTCTGGCACAGGGAAGGAAAAGGAAACCTCACATCGCATATGAATAGACATCTCTGGGGATTGTCCTGTCAAAATGAGGATGCAAAAGTAAAACAGAATGAAACTTCCCTGGGGTTTCATGCCTCGCTGTATGGGACTTGAGTCAGTCCTGGCTTTATCTGTTGCTTCTGGAAGTTTTTTAAACTTACGATGGATGCAAGCATAGTAGGGCTGATGAGCATAGCTAGTCAAAAAGATATTACTTGCAATTTTTGGAGTAGTATTAGAAATGGGTAGGTAGATGGGCCAGCAAGTTGAGTGAGAGATGTAAGGACTAGCCTGACTGTATGTGCTGGTTTTGTCTGGGATAGAGTTGATTTTCTTCCCAGTAGCTGGTATGGGACTACCGTTTGGAATTGTGCTGGAAACAGCATTGATAACTCAGGGATGTTTTCGTTATTGTTGAGCAGGGCTTACACAGAGTCAAGGCCTCTTCTACTTTTCAGC
>NW_009603013.1:0-24053 GCF_000690535.1 Cariama cristata | reverse complement strand
TGATGGACCCCGCCTGTCCTGGGAATGGCTGAACCCCTGCCTGCCGATGGGAAGTGGCAACGAATTCCTTGTTTTGCTTTGCTTGCGTGCAAGGCTTTTGCTTTACCTATTGAACTGTCTTTATCTCAACCCATGAGTTTTCTTCACTTTTACCCTTTGATTCTCTCCCCCATCCCACCATGGGGGAGTGAGCGAGCAGCTCTATGGGCCTTAGTTGCTGGCTGGGGTTAAACCACGACAATGTGGAAGCAAAGTATGAATCAAGACAGAAAACCAAGTATTAGAAACCTTCATTTTCTTTGTGTTTAATAACTTGCATTTGACTTCAAATGCCAATCATTGAAGCTCCCAACAGCATTCTCTCAGATTGAGGAATTAACGATTCGGGGGGGAAGTGGAAAGCTCTTTGTATTCTCATGGAGAGTTCAGCGTGGGCATTCAGGGCCGAGTGCTCTCCACCACAAAACCTTAAAGATTCTAAGATGCATGTGGTGTGTAGTTTCCTGTAGTTTCTTAGTTGTCTGGCTTTTAGTTTGTTTAAATAAAACTTGACTTGCAGCATGAGGAAAATGTTTCTTGAATGCATTTGTAATGAGCTCTTCTACAGTTGGTGCAACCCAGAGGTAGTTCAGTGTCTTCTGCTCAGTGCTGCTGATCTTTGTCAGAGATGGATATTTGACAATGCTTAGTGATTTCCAAAACCATTGAAACATTGATTATATTTTTTATTTTTAGTTCTGTTTTACAGTGGTAGGTTGGGTTTGTTTTGAATCACTGCCACTTTGGCTTTGCACTGCGCATTCCTTCACAGTGCTAATGTGATAGCAAATGTTTTCAGGTCAGATCAGACTAATGAAATGCTAAGACACAATTGTACGTGAGTGTCTGAGAAGGTCAGCTCTGAGGCTTGCCTTTAGCCTTCTCCTGAGAGAGTAATTATATCGTTATCTCACTCTTCGGGCTAAAGAGTGCTGCTCTGTTACCAAGACCGGTCAAGTTAATCATGCTGCTCTGAGCAGACATATAAACAAGGGTTGTACTGTGTATAAAGAAGATTTGGCTTTTCTTGTGAAGACCACTTAAATATAACAGCACTTAGAATGTGCAGATGTCTATATTAGCTTTTGACACAAGTGTGCTGTTGCCTTTTAATCCTCTTGGTCTTAATGTAATGTACTAGATCATTGTAAGGCATTGGTATGCTGAGATGGTAAAAAAATGCTTTTGTATTTTTATTGCAGCGTAATAAAAAAAAAGCTATAGACTAATAACTTTTGGTTTAAGTTGTTTTTATAAATGGCAAAAACTGTAGACTCTAAAAGTAATCAAAATTACAGCACTTTACAGCAATGAGAGCTAGGCACATGTTTTAACTCTTTGATGAAGGCACCTTGCAGTTTACTTTAGATCCAAGTGATTTCAAAGCTGAAATAGAGGTTTGATTTTGCTAGATTTCTTTGTAGCAGGTATAATTTGATTTGGTCTTAAAGACAGAGGGGTGGGAAAATTATTTTTGGTCCAAAAAGACTCCTTTGGGATCGAACTGGAGGGCTAGCAGGTGGGGAAGGGATTGGAGTCTGGAGCTCCAGTATCACCCTGAAGCTTTCGGGGACAGAGCCTAACCCAGAGCTGGGAAGGCCACGCAGGCTCTTCCAGAGGCAGGCGAGACCCATGCGGGCAGCACACCCTTTTCCCACACCAGGGACAACTGTACTGCATAACCTTTAAAGGTCCCTTCCAACCAAAGCCATTCTATGATTCTATGATTTTTATAATATTGGAGGAACTGAGAGAAGAGCTTCCTTTGGTTTCAGAATGTCTTAACTTATGAACACTTGCTGGCAGTCAGATGGGCTGAAAACCACCGAGCTTTCTAACCAGCCGTTTAAAGTACTTTTCCACATCTAGATGGGCAGATCTGTAATTACTCGCTGTTGCTTATGGCAAGCTTGTTTCTTCCCTCCCTTTTACGTAACACACGATCAAGAGGGAGGGATTGCATGATGGTAGTTTCTGGTGATTTTAGTGCTCTGAGAAATCTGGAAATCTCTGGGATGCTGCAGTATAAATAAACCCTGCTGCTCACATCTCCTCGAAGTTTAAGAGGACGCTATGTCTGATTGCTAAGGTACAGAGTGGATTTACACTGATATATACTGTTTTCAGAAAACATTCCAGGTTTCAAAGCAGTACCACTTCCATGCAGATTTCGTTCACCTATTTTCAGTCTGTGTTTGGCCCAGGTCTGAATTTGCCTGGGACTTTATGCATTGAGTTAACTAAACGCATGTGGTTCTACAGATGTCACTGATGCTATCTGGACAGAGGTATGTGTTTATAACTTGTCCCTTTTTTCTATAATAAATGTGACAAATACTAGTTTTCAGGGGGAGTGGGGAGAGTTGGTTGTTTTTAAGCACAAATTCAGCTCATTTGGCCAACTGGAAATATCAGGAGAGCCAAGGTGCACAAATCTTTGTCTCATGGGCTCAGGAGCAGAAGCTCTGTGTTTTTGTCTTTCCATTAGGCAAAGAAAGAGTCAAATTCTCACCTGGTGTATGTTGACACAGGCTCTGGAATCAGTGAACCTTTCCAGTGATCTCTGGTTCATACAGTGTAACTCTAATAATTGTAGGCAAACACAGATGGTCATCATTACTTCCAGGGGCCACGATGTCTAAGCTCATCAAAGACTGGAATGATAAAGCTGGTTCTCGATCTCTGGATCCTAGAGATCGACAGGAGTAATGTCTGCATCCAGACCCCCTGGGACAGTGGAGAGCTGTATGGCTTTGAAAAACTCTCCTGGATGGATGTGCCTATGACTTTGTGCTTGCATCAGCAGAATTGAGTGCTATCATTTGTTTCTGTAGCAAAAAAGACATTGTGGTCTTTGTTGTGGAGACCTTGGATTCTAGGAATGCAAAGCAAATTAAATAAATAAGAAAATAAAAATGAAGCAAATATAAACTGATGTGATGGGAATTGACCTTAAGCAGATCAAACCCCCTTTTTATTTACATGAAAAATACAAAGACTAGTCACTGAGAGCATTTGTCATGACTGATACTATATTTATTTCAGAAGGCGGTATGACTTGTAGTCATGAGTGCCTCAAGCAAGTCTCTGTTGTTGCTGAGTTTGGCTTCAGTGTCAGGAGTTTGCTGTTCATGATGAAAACTCTTGTTTGGAGTGGCCTCTACCAGGTTTTTCTTCACTGCTATGATAGAGCTGGCACTTTCAGAGATTTGAATGGAAGTACTATAGCAGGCAGCCTCTCAAGGGTGGCTTTCTGGGAATGGGGAAACACAGAATATAGTACTTGAGATCCTTGGACTTGTTGGCAGATTGGAGCAGCAAGAGAGACCAGGAGATGCCAGTAAACAGTCTGATAGCCAAGCATTAAAGGAAGGACAGGAAATTTTGCTTGGTGCAAAAACATAGTGAAAGGATGACTTGGTCAGCAAAACACATGTGGAGGCATAGATGCCTGCATTCAGCGTGGATCAGAAATAAGGACAGAGAGAAGGAGGCTGCACATCACTTGGGGTGAAATACAACGTGATCCAGTACATTCACTCTAGAGAAAACCTTCCCAAGGAGCCAGGAGGTTTTATAAGGTCCACAGGGTGACGGCAGTTTCAGCTGCCCTCCAAATGAAATCCTTTGGAAATTTCCTCTCCGAATCTCGAAGCAGCGGCTTGATGTGTCTTGCCTGGCTGTAGACCAGCCGTGGCTGTGCTGCAGCTTGCGGGGTGGTTTGTTTACCCTGTAGAGATGACTGTAGGAGTGGAAGAAGACTTGAAGGAACAGTTGTACATGGGGTTTGCAGGAGTTTTTAAGTTTTTATTGGTCAGAAATGGCCAACTGCATTGTAGAGGTGACTTTCTGAAGGTAGGTGGAGAAGCACAGGTTGGTCAGTAGTAGCTGCTCTGAAGCAGACGCAGTTCTGCTCTTGTCGGTGGTCTGAGCTGTAGGTGCAAGGATGTAAGGCGGTGTTTTGCAAAAACCTCCACAGTACATCACTTGGCAGTTCACATGCTTCCTCTGAGTAGTCCTTTCACTGAGCCCAGACTGACAGTTCCAGCTATTATTTTAATGCTGTGCAAATAGTCTTTGTATTTCAAAGTGGGTTTTAGATTTTAACAACAGTTCTTTCTGCAAGAGCTGGTATTTCTCAGTGTTCTCGCAGCACCCAAAATGTCAAGCCCCTTCAGAAATAGCAAGCCTAATGTATGGTGGTCAGTGCTAATTAAACTTCTAAATATTTCCTCTTGTGTCAGGATGTTGAAAATTCTTTGCTTTTGTTAACTTGCTTTGTGATTTCCATGCTCTGATTATTTTACATTTTTTTTCCCTGGTTGCTTAATGCATACCATAACCAGAACAGTTGTTTCTCTATGTGGAAAACATACTGTTTCTGTGGGGAAATGCAGAACATGTAACCAAAGTGCTTGCTGCTTCTTAACGATACTTGTTTTTTATTTTAACTATTGTTATCTCTGCTGATAATTGTCAGGTGGTCTCAACACTCACAGCTTAAATAGTGAGCTTTTTTAGTGTTGTTCGAGAGGATTGCCTAAGACAAACAGGAACGTAATTCTTCATAATCTGGCGTTAGCTTTGGAGTCAGTTTGTGCTTGTGGAACTGGCAGGCTGACTTACAGCTTTCTATTGCTTCTTTTTGGCGTTTTGGCAAAGAACACGTCTCTGGCACGCTGGGCACCCTGTCCTTCCTGTACAGGAGGCTGATCTTCCTGAGAAATAGACCTTTTTCTATTCTTTTCTACAGCTGCTCTCAGCCTGACTTGCTCTTAAACTTGTGGAGACTCTTTCAGAGACCCGGTCATGTTATTTAGAGCCAGCAGCATGGGGGGTAAAGTCATCCTGGGAAGCTGTGAGAGGTAGCCACCTCCCTGTCCCTCTGCTTGGGAGTGCTGCTGCTTTTCCACACTTGGGATTCCCATGAGTGTCGGGGGGATGTACAGGTTTCCTTGTTACTCCATAAAGATGCAAATACTAGAGCCTGGCCATGTTTGTGTCTCTTGGGAGACTTTGAGGATTCAAGGGTCCAAGTGTGTCACTGGTATTGCAAATCTGCGTGTCAGTGCTGTGGGACGCCTGCTAACGTGCATGTGCCTACTCTGCAACAAATGTGAAATAAAACATTGGGTAAAGTGGCAGCGAAGGAGCCCTACGCACCCACACGGAGTCTTAGTACATTAGGGCAGCTGCTCTGTCTGTTTGCTGGAGCAGTGTATATGGTGTGTTATTTTCACGTGGATCTTGGAATGTTTTCCAAAGGCCTTTTGTATAGCACCAAGCAGCCTTTACTGAAGTTGTGTTCCTTCACCCAACTTTATTTCAAACAAGACTCCTTTTCGGATCACAGTGGCCTACACTCATGGGAAACTCCTGCCCTTTTGCAGCAAAGGATCTTCCTCTGGACCTTTTAAGTTTTGGTCCTGAGAGATCTTGTAGTATAACCTGGCACTGAAGAGGGGAGGCAACAGTGAGGGCAGATGCTCCCAGGCTGCGGGTGGTTGCTACTGGTGTAAAGCCTCTCCGAAGCCTGAAGGTTGGCAGAAAAGGCACTGAAGTAGGAAGCTGGAAAGTGGTTAGGTCTCCAGAGGTGGTGTTCATGGAGATCCAGTAGAAATAATGAAGCTCTTGTAGGATCATAGTGAAACAAGGTGACATTACGCTGACTAAACAAGCTGTTGTTCATCTGACGAGCAAACATGACATCTGTGTGCTAATTTGACTGTCCCATCCAGCTAGGTAGAGAAATGTTCTGGCATAAAATGCAATGAAAAGAGCCTGCGTCTCAGCCCATGAAGACTGCAGTGTCTGAGCTGTTCTCAATATTACTGGGTTTTATTTCTGTCCTTTCAAACCTGTAGAAGGCACGACTGTTAATCTATAGGCGCTCTCTCCCATTTGCTTATGTCTGATGTGTAAACATGTATGTGTTTGGATCAAAAAGGAAAGAGGGAAGTCCAGGAGGAAAAAATGATCCTGAGGTTTGAAGTTGGGAGGGTCAGTCTCACGAAGGATGTCTGACTTTCAGCAATGAGCTGTATCGTGACCCAGCACAAGCAGCAACTGTGTTGGCCCTGTCGTGGCTTCTTTAGTACTTGTTAAATTAGTCCTGAAAACTCTTGAATCTGATTGCTAAAAGGAAATTTTCTGGGACCTTTTTGCATGTCACTTAGTCTCAATCTGTTTCAGTTCAAAAGTATGGAAATCCATTCCAAACATGCAAATGGTATGAGGGCCTACAAAAATCTTTTTAGGGAAAGGATATATTTGACTATGGAAGCTTAACTGCTCTTTTAAGTCCCTGAATAGCTGCTACAAAATTTATTGCTGCCACCTCTTTGCATTGGAAGAGAACAATCTGTATTTTCTGAGATTCAGTGAATCCAGAAGATCAACACTCTTCCTTCTCTTTGTCAGGGAAATGATGCAGCGTTATTCCAAGCAAGGTGAACACTGCAAGCAAAACATAATCAGGATAGCAGTGAAAGCCAGTCATTAAAATCCTTTTGCATCTCAGGATCTCCTTGATCACTGTGTATTTGCACAGTGCTTATCTCTTTATACTGAAAGACAGTAAGGAGGAGAACCGTCTGGGCTGGGACTGAGGGTCTGCAGGCAGCACCACCCTAGTAGGAGATGTTTCTGTCCTCATTTCTTTCCATCTTACTGTTTTGTATATGACCCTTTGACATTTGCGTATGGCAGGAGTTGGAGAAAAGATAGTGAAGGATTTAGCCTGAAGGAAAATAGACTCTGATAAGAAAATGAGACTTTCAACGTGGGGTATGTGCACACAGTCTGATGAGGGGGAGACTGGCTGGCTCTAGTTATTATTCACTGTGGGTATGTGTGACACGGAAGCGATGGTGTCTGTCTCATGGCAGTGACAATGTAGATGGTCCCTGAAAGACTGGCAGATCCCTGGCATAGGAAAGAGTTAGTGTAGAAGCAAAGTCTCCTGTGTGAAAATGAAGCATTTGAGAGAGTAAACAGCATAATTCCCATTGTAGTTTCCAGCTGTCGTTTCCTAGAAAGTAGGATTTTTTGTTTGTTTGTTTCTCCTGCTTCCTTCATGGGATGAGAAGATACCCCAGATGTTAGACTTGTTCAGATAAAGACTCTGTGTCTCTGTACTTCTGGTTTCCAGTTGTTTTCCTTCAGATAATTCAGAAAGCATCCCTGTTAGTGTTACCCTGTCAAGATCTCCTTGCGCTTGCTGAAGTCTCGGGAGCCATTTTCTGGGCTCTGAGTCAGTATTGCAGTTCTCTAGCTTTTGATCTTTAGCACTTCCTTCCTAGATTCTATGATTTAGATTTTATTTTAATATTTTCTGCAAGAAAGACTCCATAACATTGCTAGGGTTCACTGAGGTGCAAAGTGACACTATATATTAGAAGAAAGAATTGGGAGAAGGATTAAAACTAAGAAAAGTTGGCATGTTTGCCTTGCTCTTTTGTCTTAGTGGTACCCAGACAGAAATGTCTCCACTGGCCACATCTCAGCAAAGAACAAAATCAGGAAACGTTTTTCTTAGAGTCTTGCTTTCTGATGTACACACGTGCATGTGTGCCAGTACATGTGGGATCTAGGAGCCGAATAGATTTGTTGGTGATTAATAACTGTTAATTTTTATGGAGGCAGCCCCCAAGGGAACTGTCATGAAGTGTTAGGACCCTGTATTTCAGGGCTTCTTGCAGGGATGTGATAAGGGTAATCTTTGTCCCAGAGCTGTGACTGTGCTGGGGTGGGACAGGGTGCAGGGACTGAATGACTCGAGCAAAGGAGGCAGGGGAGCACAGAAGAGAAGAGAACAGGGGATGAGAGGTTCCCATTAAAACTGAGTTCTCTCCTAATCCTCGTGTTCCTATGTTGGTATTACTGAGGGCTTTAAGGATATTGCAGACATTGCTAATTTTGAGCTTTTCTGTGTAAAGGAGGCAGCTGGGAAGATGAACGCAGTGGCCATTATCCTTGCTTTGATACCGCAGCTAGGTTGTTCCTTCTTATAACCTGTAATGGCCTTTCCTTCTAAGATCAGCTGTTCCTCTTCACTTCCAGATTCAGCAATGTGGCTGTTTTTTTGAAGCTTTTATGCACTGCTATATTGTGCTAATACAAGGTTTCCCCCTCCTCCATAATATCCCTATTACATAATATCACCATCCATCAAAGTGGTGGTGAAAGGAAGCAGAATTGTGTAATGTTTCCACGTTTGGTGCAGAAACCTAGTTTAACTTAAATAGATTTAGCCAATGTATTTTTTTCTTTAAATTGTTTGTTACTAGTCAACGTAATTCCTTATACAAATAATCATTAAAGCAAAACCACAGGACAAACTCCTTGCGTAAGCAAAGGATGGAAAGTATTCCAACCGTTTAATGAATTAACCTGCTCAGGGAATAATTTCCAGAACTTATAGCACGTTAGGAAGGGCTTTGAAGTGAATAATAGATAGAGTGCTGCATATTTGAGAAAATGTATTTTCCTTGCATCAGGGCTGCATGTCTGATGGGATTTCTTGATGTGGACGTGAACACAGGACTGCTATAAGGGAACATAGCTCAACTTAAGATTTGTAGAAGTGCACCTGCCACAATGGATTTGATCCATTACATCTCCACAAATGTGCTTTTCATTTTGTTTCTCACCAACACCCTTCTTGTGAGTGGCATTCAGGGCTCCACCAGGTACCTTGTTATTGCCCTAGAAGTATGTCTAGTTCTCAAAAGCATTTTTTTAGTGCTGGGAGGGACCCTGGCATCTAGACTAAAGTTCACTTATATTTGCTTGTTCTTCCGTTCTAAAGAGGAAGGGATTTTGCTTGGGATTTTCCTTTCTCAGCCATCCCTTTCTGGATTAGAGGAGACTCTACAGCAGTAGAAGAGGAGGAATCCTTTCTTCCCTGAGAGAAGAGCTGTGACTTACGTTCTCCTTGCTTCTGAATGGTTTTAGGGATAAAAGAACTGGATCCTAAAATAACAGTATCTGCCTGGAGATATTCCATAGCTCCACTGCACTTTGAGAGTGAGTTAAATCCTTGTTCTGATGCTCGGTGTCTTGTCCCAATCTTAGATGCAGCACTGCCTTGATTGTGCAGGAAAGGTCAGACTGGAGGAGATACATGGAAGGGGGAAGAATTCAGTCATTTGTTTCTGCTGTCTCAGTTCTCACATATTTCATTTAAACACAAAAAATAGATTCCCTTTTGCATTAAAGGTCTTCCTACAGAGCTGTGAGTCCACAAACAAGCTCAAAAGCACTTCGGCTAATACTTCAGTGAATCTCTCTGAAACTCAAGATGGAACATGAGACCCGAGAACTGGGAGGGAGAGGTGACCAGGCTGGTTATGCATGAAGTACGCAGATACCTGCCTGTACCTCAGCTGGCCAGGAACTGGTGCGTTAAAAGACGATCTCAAAGTAACGCAGTTGAAGTCAGAGGCTGAAATGGCTCTTGTGATAGAGGGGAAAATGCTTTTGGGGGAAAAAGGAAAGAGCCTTAGGGGCAAGACGGCTACTGAAGGAGAATTAACACCCTGTAAGATGTGAAAGCAAGTAGGTTACTTGGTATGAAGTGGGCTTCTATGGTAAACTTGCCCTGATGTGACTTTTACCATTGCTGAGCTGTGGGCAATTTTACAAATATGCCTGGTAACAGTGCGTATAATATGCATGTTCGTTATTTATAAGCTGGTAAAGTTCACATGATGCTTTTGCTTGAATGGTGTTGGTTGATGATTGTATTGGAAGCTTTTATGATGACTGTTTTAAAGCTTGTACAGCAATAAACAAACGAAAATCCTGCAGTGCTGTATGTTTTAAAGTTCTCAAACTGATATGGTGTTAAAGGACTGAATCCTTAGCAGTGAATGTAAACAGCTGTGTTGATTTCAGTAAAGCTACACTGGTTTACATTGACTAGAGTTGTGGCCTAAAATACTTAGGTATGTTTAGCATAGTGCTTTCATCCAAAAATATGGTGACAAGTCTCTTTGCAGTGCCAAGAAAATTGTCCCACAAGCAGTGGAGTGCACTCAGTACATCATGCCAGTTCGGTCAAGGCTGAATAGCAAATGACAAGCCCCAGAACTGGGTAAATGGCTCTGTAATTTGTCTTCTGACATTGTACTGCTTGCAGCTCTGCCAAGGAAATGGAAAAATGTAGAGAGCCCTCAGCAACCCGTCACAACACGATGAATCCAGCTTCCAAAACTATTGTAACTGGGATGCTGCTCTCCTCACACATGCCAGCAGCTACAACAAATTAAACAAAATAAAAGCAACCCCCCTCTTTGAAAGAACGAAGTGTGGGGTGGAAATCACATGATGTCATATTTTGTGAAAGTAGCGTAAACTTGGCAGTTTGTGCAGCAGAATTGGGTCAGTGTGTGGAAATGACAGGCAAGTCTAGATCCGTGTAGCTGCCTTGCTTCAGGTCCCAGCTGTCATACGCCTCTGACCAGCAAGAAGTTAAGGAAGCATGTAAGATGTTCCTTTTGGTCACGTTCTGCAACATACACTTTATTATGGCAGTACGTACCGATGCAGCTTTGATGAAGTGGAGCAAGAACTGCTCATCCAGACAGAAAATCTTTATTGACAGCAGTAGGTGAGGTTCTGACTTCACAGGGAAGGTCTATACTACATTATTATCTTAAGTATGAAGCGAGGGGAGCTAAGCAAAAGATAAGCTTTTCTTGAAGCTTAGGACCCTCAGAGTTTTGGTGTAATACAGTTGCCTGCTCTGGCTTGTGTCATGGACACGTAGGATCACCCCAGGCATCCCCTAAATATCCAGGGTGTTTTGGAGAGACAATGCAACTCTGTGATCCTGCCAGTATTTAACGTCCAGGATCTCTTCCTGTTGTGCCATGTTTCCTCTTTTTTTTTTTTTTCTTTTTCCTCAGACATGTTATTAAATACAATACTTTTTATTCATATAAAGTAGATTTTTCTCCAGATAAATACGTTCTTCAAACAGAATTCAATGGCAGAAATTTCCTGAGCAAAAATAAACCGTATCTCTCTGTTGAAGCTGTGCTAGTGACAAAACATAGCCCTTTTCATCTTCAAAGCACGGTGCAAACTTTAAATAATGGATTTTTGTTGTTGTTCTCAGGGCTGTGAAGTATGTATTAATGTTCCAGATGAAAGATGGGAAACCAAAAAGAGAGATTAAGTGATTCAGTTAAAGTTGTTGGGATCAGAGCCCGCTTGGAGTGGAGACTCTCTGGGCTACCTGAACCTAGAACATGAGATTCATGCTTATTCACACTTCTGCCAGTGTGACATCTAGATATAATAAAACTTAGTGAATTCAGTGGAGATTCACTAGGAATAAGTTTGTTTAGCCTTGTTCGTGTGCTGAGGTACTGCACCGTAGAGCAAATAGTCTTTAATTATTCGAGGAAGGTAATAAAATGAAGATGAGAAGCTTTCTACCTGTTAGAAAGAAGGTAAAACACAAAGCTTCTTGTGTGCTTCATGTTACGACCCGAGACAATCTGTGCACTCATCCTGACAGACCCAGAATGTCATTGTGTTTCATTTGTTAGAGTCTTGTGGTTGTATTTTAAACTCAACTGCTCATTGCCACCTACAATATCATAAAACTCTTGATGCCTGTGCACAAGTATGTACTATACGTGCTGTGTGACAAGGGGGTAGGAGAGACAGGTGAGTGGTTCAAAACTTGAGTTAATATGCATCAATAAGACTGGGTCATGGAGAGGGTCTGATGTTTTCTGTGAAACTTGTTTATTTGCTTGATGTCATTGGGGAATGATTTCTTTATTTTTTTATTGCTGTGATACAAGATGCTGTGCTGTCCTTCTCTACAGCAAAGATATGAATGTGGTCTTGATGCTACATTAATGATCAATTTACTGATTTACAGGTATGGACGAGTTAACATGATATGTTATAAGCGTACAAGAACTCGTAATTGATATTAGAACTTAGTAGAACATGAAAGTCTAGACATCACTCATTTCTGCTTGCAGCAGCCATTGCTGGTAATGTGTCCATCAAACCATTGCTCAGAATGTCCTGTGAGTTAGAGGGAGCAGTTCAGTAGATGTTTTCAATGAATGTCTTAAAAGTGGAGAACGTTCTTAGGAATGGAATTAAACCTGTTTAGCTTTGCCGTTGGTATTGACTGTTCATAGGAAGTGTTTCCAGGACAATGACCTCTCAAGTGATGTTAAGAAATAAAGTGTATTTGGAGTTCTCGGGCTTTGGAGAAACCTCAGCTGTACCCTTAGGAATGGATGTGTGATACTGCAGTGTGGTGAGTTTATGATATCCTGACAACTGTTAGCATGGCTCAGCATGTTGTGATGATAAGGTCTATTTATTCCAAGCAAAGTAACGTAAGCAGCATTGTAACGTAGCGGTTTTATTCATTTTGCTGTTCATTCTTGCAAGCGTTACAAGGCAAATAAGAAGGAAATATAAAATTAGGATAAGACCTGGGATATCTGGTGAGAGATTTTTAGTCCAAAATACTATGCAGATACCAAGTAAATCTGAAACCGTTTGAACCAAATGTGAAAAATGTTGATTTATATAAGCAACTGTTGTTTGTACACAGGTCACCAAAGGAGCACATTATGGAAATAGGCAATAAATTAAGATGAACTGAAAGCAGGAGATGGGTTGAAAGGGTAAGCCTAGCAGAATAATTCAAGCACAACGCAGTTGAAAGGTCAGGTTATTGAGTGGTAGCTACTGTTCCCGTGAGATTAAGATAGGGGAAAGCAGCCAGATGCTTCCCAGTTCCTCATTATTGTCAGAAAGATTTTTGTTCCTAAGGTGCAGGATTCCCATCTGCAATTTCAAATGGATAAGAGGGTGGTCAAAATGCAGCACATGATCTGAAACTGGCTTCAGATATTACTTGTTTTCATAAAACGCTGCCCACAGCTACAGCTGGGCTTGGCGGTCCTTGCCTTCAGTGCTGTACCGGTGTATGTCCATTGACAGGAGTGAGGGAGGAGGAAGGACTAACCTCAAGTCTCCCGAAATTCCCCAGATTTTCAGTGAAATCTGATTTCTTTGTTGCTCAAATACTTTCTGCCATTAGCAGTAGGTTGAGGCTTCTGGTAGCACTTATAAAAAGTAAGTTTTAAAAATGTAATGTGTCATGGGTTCATTTGTATTGTTAAAAATGAGGCCATTCACTGCCTTCAGTGCTGCAGAAGGATGGCCTGCTAGTGGCTCCTAAGACCTCAGCAAAGTTTCTAACGGGGTGTCACAAAGTCTGAATATACCTACCTCCTCAGTCCTGACTTGTTTTGTGTGCAGCTGTTTGAGTGAGTTTTGAAAACTCGGAAGTGGAGCACAGGTTTCCATTCTTCAGAGCATGACATTGTAGAAGTGGCCAGAAGGGTATTCCAAGGTGTGGGAGCTGTGGGAGAACAGGGAGGTTCTCTGCGTATCGTATGGCCATCCTTTGGTCATGAGGTTGTGCTTCTTGTCTGCTCAATCTTTGAATCGTTAAGCAGTAACAGGTACTTGAGCATTATGAACAGTGACCACATGTGCGTTTATTGGCTCATAAGTAAACTGTATCTCCTGGAAAACAAGAAGATAAAACCACATAAGTAATATTTCTGAGTTTGAGGATGTTTGAAAAAAGGTGTATTTCTGCTAGATAGGTGGTTGTAGCAACTGAAGAGTTGGGTATTTTCTGAAGAACTGTGGATGGATAGTTAAGGTCATAACAACTATGTATGTATATGCATATGTATGCGTGTGTGCAAGCACACACATGCTAGCAGATTGATTTTCAGCAAGCAGATTAAAACTTTTCAGGATGTATTATGTTTTCTGCTGAAGGCTTTTTCCGCTTTTAAGGTGTAGACAGTCCTGTCACAAAAATAGTGACCATCCTTGATGCTAAAGTTTGCAGCATTTTTGTATGCTGTTTGGACAAGACATTGCCTGAAAAGTTGACACCTTGTTTGTTTGTTTTGGGGTTTTTTTTTGTTTGGTTGTTTTGTTTTTGTTGTTGTTGTTAAACTCAACATCTGATTTGCCATGCTGCTTTGTGTGGTGTTTTGAATTAAATCTTTCAAACTAATCAGGAATGAACTAGTTACTAATCTTCAAAGGGAGTCTTCAAAAAAAAAAAAAATTGCTTTGGGAAATGCAGTTAAACACTGTTTATGTGTCTCTGTCTTTCTCATCCTTTCCCCTAAGCAAAAATCATATTCCTTTGTACCAGCAAGAGGATGTAAAGCTATGACAGGTGTTGGCTCTCCAATAAGTATAGCTGGAGAAGGAAAAAGAACTGACTATTTGGGATCGATCTTTTCTCAGAGTTTCAGATGTATATGGTATTATTCTAGATCCATAGGCTGTTTGGTGCTTTGGCCTCTTGTAAATAGATTAGAAGCAGCTGAATTTCTTGTGCAGGTAGGTTCATTTTTTTTTTTTTTTTTTTTCCCCCCCCCTTGCTCCTTACAATTCATGTGGGAAGGTTTCTCGAGCATCTTACTGCTTTTGGATAAAGGGCTGTAAGTGTTCAAATGAGAGATTCCAGTGTTAGTTTTGTAATGCACACAAATTTAAATAAAAACGGTTATTTTAACGCTAAATTAGTAAGACATTACTTTATTTAGCATCTGTCTTCTCTGTGCTTGACTTTGAATTGTTGTCCTTGACATGGAATATCTAACAATTCCCTAGCTAGTGTGCCCTTGCTGCCCAGCCCTGTGGGGAGGGCCTGGAGCAAGCGGATGATTCCTAAAAGGTTTTAATAATGTATGAATAGCATTAAAGTAAATGCAGGTAAAGTTTTGACCTTTTGAATCTGTAAAATTACAGACAGATGCATTCTGGAATAGGAGTTTTGATATATAGATGCCCTGGGGGCAAGTAGAGAGCATTGTCACTGTTTGAATGTGATGTTACAATGCTCTTGACTTATTATCTTGTCATAATACAGATGGTATTAAGCATTGCAGTGTGGGAATGGCATCTCACCCTGCTTCTGTCCAGCACCACAGAGCATTTGGTTGGGATGTGAGAGCTGCTGTGAGCGTGGCTGTGGTTATTGGCAGAGTGGTCAGCTTGGAGACACCTGGGATGTAGCTACTCTAGAGGAGGTTTGTCCCTGCAGAGAGCAGATTTTATAACTGACAGGTTACATGTGAATCCTGGCAAGAAATGGTGTGAGGGAAATGGGGAGGCTGGCTTGACTCCCTTTCTTTTCCACCTCTCCTAGCTTCTTTTGGAGCTGGCAACACATTGCTCCAGAGAAGCAGAGGTTGGGGGCTGGGGGAGGGGGGGAGGAGGGTGTCTGTGTATGTGTGTCTGTGTGTGTGCGTGCGCGCACGCTCATGCACTTGTTCCAACTTGTGTTGGGATTTCTTCCTGGAGACACCTGGGGTCCGGAGAAGGAGGGAAACCATGGGGCAATGCAGCCCCATGCTGGGGTTCGGCTGGATGTGATGCATCTCAGTTGCCACCAGTTTAGGACTCTGCAGTGGCCTTGCAAGTTTAGAGGGTGGGTTTCATTTTTTGTTTCTTTTTCGCTTTCATTGTTATAAAATATTTTAGTGATTTATAAAAGAAGATCACAAAAATGTAGACTAATAATAAAAAGACTAAGCTACAAACTAAAGCTTCATCCTGACAGCCTCTTTGCTACATGAATAAGAAAAGATGCTGCACTGTGGCAAGTTGTACAGTGAAATCACACTGAGAAACAGCAGCCAAAATAACTAGTAAAAACTGACATAAACATCCGCTTTTAAGAATAAATTCAAATCAAGCAGAAAACAATACATACGTTTCAAGGTGATGATTGGGAAGGGGATGAAAATATCACTGCAGGCTGTATATTTTCCACAATTTTATGTTTACGTAAATCAAATATAAATAGTCTCTTATTGCTGACTATGGAAAAATATTTCAAATTGTAATTTTTTTGTGTGTGTTTGTTCTGAATGTTTTTATTAGTTTTTAGACAATATTGAATCTCTAAGGACAGGCTTGAAGCTGGAATAATTGCAGATTTTCTATTGCTCTGCAATTTAAAAACTTGTTAACCATTCTGGTCTCAAAGTAGAAAAGCTGGTCCAGATTAAAATGGACTGTGACTGCAAGGGCAGCAGCAGGTGTCTATGGCTTTCCGCTGTTGTTCTTGTTTTACTGCAGCTAAAACACAGAAGACCAAGTTTTGTTTGCCATTTGAGTTTACATAAATCCAGATTTAACCCATTAGGAGAGCTCTTCCAGGCTATGCTTGGAAACAGGAGGGGTTTGTCTTCTGACTTGGATTTTGATCAGTGAGGATTTCTTGAGAGGCTATGATTTTGAACAGTGGCCTCTAAGCAGCCAGTAGCCATCATCAGTTATGTTTTAAATGTTAGTGACTGGTCTCCATTTGGCCTTGAGTGACTCATGGAGAGGACAATGAGAGTTTGATCTAAATCATGAGCCTGTGTTTGAATTGAATTAGCAAAGGACTTGGTGTTTTCACAGAAAACTAACATGAGCCTGAAGACTTCTAAGCAATTATTTATAAATTCATCTGTCTCCAAAATAACTTTGTGCTATTGTACATAGCGCATCTGGCTTTAGGGAAGAGTCAAATTTAGTCTTCAGGAGACTGCCAGCAAACCAGCAAGTCTTTGCTATGCAGGAGAGGTCACTGTTAGCAGTCGTTAATTTGGGTTTGAGCCCTTTTGTGTGTTGTAGCCTTAGACCTGTGGCTTGTCCTTGCTCACTAAGCGGCAGCCTTGTAGGAACCACGAGAGGCTTCTGTCCTGCATATGCAAGGAGCAGAACCCCCGTGGGGGTCTGACTTGAGTGCAGGACCCAGAGGTTGTGATTCTTATAGCCAGGGAGTCCTGCAGTGTTTCCAGGCGTTATATGAATTCACCAAATTCCTCCTTGATAAACAGCTATTCCACTGTTAGCAAGCCTTGACATAGCTCCTTCCATGGAAAAAGAGAAAAAAAAAAAAAATTAAAAAAAATCAGTGTAAGGCAGCGCCATTATATAACAAAGGTTATCTGGAGACACAAATACTCTGAAAGTCCCCTCTGTTCTTTTCTATTCCCAGGGACAATCAGCTTATTCTCATTTTAACAGCTTACTATTGGTTCTGACCTATTTAAAATTCACCTGCCAATTGAATTGTATGACAGGGCCTAGCTGACCCAGGAACAAAGTGAAATGTTCATATCCTATAATGAACTGCCACGGACCGAGAGCTGAGAAGAAAAAAGGAAAAGAATGGAGCCAGCCCTATGAGAAACAAAACTTTTTTTCACAAGGCAGGGAATAAGAGGTTTCTTACTAAAATATCGTAAGTGGTTTTGCTTTGCTGTCTGTTGGCAGCCTCACATCCTTGAATCGTGTATCCTTTCATGAGGAAGGAAGTTTGTGAGTTGGTGTACGTTCGTGCATAGGCCTCTTCCCTTCTCTAATAATTATTGTGCCAACCCACTCCTTCTTTCCGCCTCTCTCCCCATAAAGAGCCGAAGACCGAGGTGAGAGGATGGGTCCCTCTGTGCGTTACCTGCTGCTGCTGGACATTGAATGTCTCTGTCCATCAGAAAGGAAATGCCTGCTGGCCAGTGGCTGTGGTTTCAAAGGACAGGACTGTTAAACATATGACCATTTGGATAAACTGCCTTCTAAATTTTCCAGCTGTGTTTTCTCCGTATTTGATGTCAGTTGGGGTTTGGTTTTTTGTTTGCTTTTTGGGTTTGTTTTTTTTTTTTGGGGGGGTCATGTTCCATGTTAAATTGCCGAAGTCAGTGAGGAGGAGTTGTTTTTGACATCTTTCCTCATTAATAATTCATTTCATGGTGATTTGCCACATGCATGCCCAGGGATACCTGTTAGGTGATTACGTGACCTGGGATTGAGCTGCTGTTGACTTGGCAACGGGTTTAATTTCATATTCGTTATTTTACTTATTTTTTTGCCTGTAACGGCCAAAGAAATGTGTGAGAAGCGAAGAGCATCAAAGCCAATGTGTCGTTATTTCCCCCCCATGCAGATGGCCCCTGCCCTCTGTGTTCCTTTACTAGTTCCTTTTCCTTTCCCAGAGACAACTAATGGAGGAATGTTCACGTAGACTGAAAACGGAGAAGTCACCCACTGAGTAATAATATTGGGATTGAACTTCCCAATGCCGAGTACTGTAGGACAGAATCATTAGAACCAAATTATTTCTAACAATAGTAATTTGTGGTTCTCAACTTCCTTAGGCTTTCTGAGGGATTTGGTTTTCTTTATTCCCATCTTGCTGCTTTTGGGAAAACAAACACTTGGTAATGGAAGGATGAGATGAGTCACGTCACACAGCTTCTCCTTAACAGCTGTTCCTTGTAGCTGTTGCATAGTAGGGGATCGTGAAGATCTTTTTATACTCTTTTTATTCTTCAGAATGAAGATTTTAATTGATTCTGTTGTGTCTCACCTTTATTTGTCCTTTTGCAGGAAACCCTTGATGCTTTTGTACATCAGTTCCAATTGGTACTAAAGTTAGTCACGTTTTTGCTGCTGGGTTATGAGCAGAACCAGGTTAATGTATTACACCATGTCATAGCCCCATCCGACTCCCAGTGAGTTAGAAGTGTTTGGTTTGTGCGTGTGCAGGAGCAGCATCTTCCTCCCATAGTGTGAAGCATGATGTCTTGGAAAAATCCTTCCCTTTGCCCTCTTAAAACCATCGGAGGGGGCTGTGACCTTCAGGGAATGGCTGGTGAGCAGGGAAGTTAATGACTGAGCATAGTGCTCTTTCATCTTCCGACTTAGCTTTGATTATTGTAGTTTTTAAGGCCTGCCAGAGAAGCAAGAGACTCCGTATTGGTTTTGTGTGCTGATGGGCAGAGGGAATGTGCAACAGAGGTGCCTCCGGCCTCCATCGTGCCTCCAGTCTCAGAATGAAGGACTGGCCAGCATAAGGAGAAGAGGCGATTCCTCTGGTTAGTCTTCTTCCGCATCCCTGTATCGCACACCGCTGAGTGTTTGATTACTGTGTTGCTGTGACTTCAGTGCCAGTTGCCAACGTGCACTTGGCCTCCTGGAAATATGACAAGTACTCTGAAAGCAGATTTTATTTTATCCTTGCATTCAAGACAATGCTCAAACCATTATTTTTTATTTTAGTTTTAGTGCTTTGGTGACTTGATGAAGGACTGTAGCTAATTATTTAAGGGCAGCATGTTTTCTTCTTAGAGCTACAGAGACTTCAGATTTTATGATCTGCAGATGTTTAATAGGCAAGTGGGAAAGTGCACAGAACCTCAAACTGTAAATGCCTGTAATTCAGAGTGAAAGAGCTCAGAAAAACTCTAGGGAAACTTAAGGGTTGTGAATTCAGTAATAGGCTGCTAGTCTTTAGCAGTTGTTTCTGCCTATGTGATTGTTGAAGGGATGGCATAGGTAGGGCTGTATTTAAGTCCTGCTGTGGTTTTACTGAAGTGGGGGTGCATCAGGCTTAAGGAGTCTGGTGGGAATTACTGTTCATCAGACTGCCTCTTCTCTTTGGAGTTGGTCGCCGTTCAGTGCCATTGAGCTACCCAACTCTTGCCTTCTCACAGTGGCCACTCCAGCAATAAAGCATTTCTGAATGCAAGTTGATCCTTGGACCTGTTTCTAGCTGCTTCTCCTATATGCTAGGTGGGCAGAAGGTTTCAGGGAGTCTCAATTCACTTTATTGGCCAGGAACTGCAGCAGAGCACAGCAGGGCATGGAGCTGCAACTGGTTGGGAGTTGTGAGCTTTCCATTTAGACTCAGTTCTGCTGTAAAGTGTAGTGTCTCATGAAACCAGGTATAGGTGAGATGATCAATGCAAGCATGAGATGTGGCCAGACTGTATTACTTGGGCTAAAACTTACAACTTGATTTGAAATGGGAAGGGAGGGAGAAGGAGCCGGCAAGTTATTTATGAGATTGAAAGACTGAGAGAAGTTCTGAGGTTTATAACCTCAGTCAGCTGCCAGACTGATTCAAAGATGAAAAGATAGTGAAAGTTACTGGCAGGTTCTGAATATCCGACTGATCTAGATATTCAGCCCCTTGAAAACCCTGCACTTGGCTTTGGTAGGACTTGTCCAGGCAATGGGCAGCTTCTGACAGTGATGAATAGTTGTGAGTGATCTTTTGGGAAACTGGAGTTCTGTATCTCCAGGTTTTTTTATTATTTTTAGTTATAATGTTGCCATCAAGGAATGGTGATTGCTCAGCAAATTTGGCCTGAAACCTCCATTCCACTCTCCTAGCTCTGGTGACCACACAAGGTAAACCACAGACTGGAGTAACCCCAGGATTTGCAGAGGAAGGCCTGTATGGCACAGCCAGTTCAGTAAATTGTCATTGGAATTGATGACTGTCATACTCTGTTGTACTCCTCTTCCCCAGTTGCACTTAACGTCCAAATAATATTGGGGTCATGTAGCCCAGCATGGCAGTTAGATCCTATTTTTATCTTCTCTTGGTTTGCCACTAAAAATCTAGGTTTCCATCAGATCCACCGTTACTGTCATGATGACCACTGTGTGCAGGCACAACTGCTCTTCACTGGCTCCTCACGCAAGCAGCGAAGGCTCCAGAGTTTACAGAATTTGGGGAACTATAGTCTGCTTCTTTTACTGTCAAGTTGAGCATCTAATGAGTTGGATTTTAATTGAAAACTGATTTTTTTTCAATCTCTGTGACATCTCTGTTACTCAAAACATCAGAGATTTTCTGATGACTGTGTGCCATGATGCCTTGGAGTCCTCTCTGATTAGCATGCTTTGTCATCTTTGCGCCAACCAGCAACGTACGTGGTAGGCTCTACAAAATATTTTTCTGAATGTTCATATACTATAAAACATGAGTTTTTAATGCACAGATATGAAGAGAGTTCTCTTGATCTTTTTTTTTTTTTGATTTTTTTTTTTTTAATATAAACTCTTTTGGGATTTAGTCAATTGCTGCCAGCTGGGCAAGGAAAGGTTTAATAACAAGAGGTCGTATCCCATGTCATCCTCTCTGGAATGATCGATGTCTCAAGTGACTGTAGCTGCACAGAGAGTCCCACCAGGCAAATTTTCATACTCTAGCGGAGGCTCCTACCTGGTCACACATCTATCCAACAGTAATTTAACCTGGCAGCAGAAGGAGAATTTTTACTTAAAAGCTGCACTTTATTAGTCAGGTAGAAAGGACTTCACCTTAGCAAAAGGAGAGGTGGAACAAAGTGGTCAGACTCACACTGCCTTGCGTTTGGCTCTCTGCAGTTGAGCTGCTTGCACTCGATACTTTAATCAGTAAATCCTCTGGTAGCTAAGCACTTGATAAAGTATCACTGTAAGAGGAAAAATAAAGGCGTGTGAAGACTTCAGCAACACCCAAGCAGCCACGTGAGCTGTGGACCGCAGGACTTCTGAGCTGCTTTCATTTGTGTGTGGGATCTGCAAAGCTGCCAGAGGGTCCAGACCTCCTGTCAGGAATATTTCAAGAGCCTTGCTGGAGGAATATGGAGCCTAATAATAAAGTTTGTTTATTCATCTATCTAACATAACAAGTAACAGCTTAAATGACGGTTGATGCTTTGGTAGCTGAGTGTTTTATTTCATTTATCTTTCTACCTTTCTCATTCTTACTGCCCTACTGCTTGCTCTCAAGGGATCCAGTTTAGCATGCTCCTGCCAAAATGCAGGGCTTCAGTTTTTTGGTGGTTTTGGGGGTTTTTGTTATGGTCTGCATGAAGGTGGGACAGCAGGGAGAGGAAGGAGTTTGACCAGAACTCTCCTGGCTCTTGCTGGCCATGAGAAGCTTCAGGTGAAGTTGCCTCCTGATGGAAGCCAAAATTTGAGGGCACTACTGGTCTCCTCCTGAAAATCTGGCTCTAACTGTTCTGGTTTAAAGTGTTTGGGACTTTCCAGTGAAAAAATGTTCTGACAGGATAAAAAAATTACTGTATGTTAATCAGCTTTAATGGGGAGTGCAACTTTCAGTGTTTCCAACGCCTTCCTCGTTCTCAGATTTCAGTCTCTGAGCTTGTGATGCATATTAAAATTCTTAGTTATGTTGCCTAAGTCCTTATAGTTACACTTGCTGAAGCTATTACTAACTTAATTTTTCAGACCAGTACCATAACTACCACTGTGTTTGGTTTATCAGCATTTTTGCAAAACAGTTTGTGTATCCAGAGCATTTCTTTAACACTCTGAGTTTTAAGATTGCCTCACACATCAGTGCCAAAGCCAAAAGAAGGTATATTTCTCTCTCTCTTTTATTTTTTTAATTCTTCCTTTTTTTGCAGTTGTTGGAACTAAGATACTTGAAATGCGCAGCTCCAGGGTTGTTTATAACCAGGCATCTCTTGGCACCCAAAGCTGACTGGCTTTCTTACACATAAAGTTTTGCCCCAACATCAGGACTGACTTACCGTTGATATCCAGGACAAGAAGTCAAAGAAAAAGTGATGTTTCCTAGGGAATAAGAAGCCCTTGCCTGGCACTCGTGAATTACAAGGCTGAACTTTTTAATGTGCGTCTCCTCCTCCTTTTGCTCTGTTTTGTTGCTGCCTCCAGTAACATTTTTCCTGACTATAGTTCCATTGACTCCTGTGATAGTTTAATAGTTTCTGCTGTTTACACAGTTGTCATTTAAATTGTTGTGATTTAAATTTGCATGCAGAGTTGGTAAGTGTTCAGAGTTTAAGTGGTACCCTAAAGGTAATTTGTATTCTGGTCACTGGAGTTGTCTTGGTAACGCTTAGGTGACTGGAAACCATTTGCAGAGGGGAAGTTTAATTCTGATGTTGTTCACCAGTCCCAGTTCTGGTGGTGACAGGCTGGATGGTGTTGGGTAGTTACAAAACCTTTAAACTTTACCTTGTAGCCATAGTCTTGATAGGGTCTTACCTGTGCTGCTATTTAGAGAAGAGTTTGGAGGAACATAAGAAAATTATTCCTCTGCTTGCTCCTTAATTTCTGACATGCTGGATTTGGGGGTGCTGTCCCTCCTGGTGGAGGCAGAATTCTCAGCCCTGAATCTCACTTTTTGGTTCTGATGCTACTTTTTAGTTTCTAGAGGGTACTGATTAGCTGGGGGCTGCAGATCATTCACTGTACTGCAGTGGTAGCCATGCAGTATTGCCAGTATATGTGGTGGAACAGACTTAAAAGATCACAAAAAGAATCCTGTTGAGTTAAAATTGTACACTTAGATTAGTATTTTTAGTGTATGTTAATGCTGGGGATGCAGAAAATTACTAAGTATTGCAAGTTTAGGACTTCATACTCCAATGGCTAGGCTTTTATGAACTCCTCTTTTGAACAGTCTAAAAACATATTGCTGACTTTCTTGTTAAAAAGTGTCTGGCTACCTGGGATAGAAAGCGTAGGTACTCTCTCACCTAAAAGGACCCAGTACAGAATGGGCAATGTCGGAAAAGAGAGAAAATACAATCAAATGGTCATCTCGGAGACGTTTTTGTGGCCACTGATCTGCTATAAATCTATTCATAGCTGTTCTTATGAAAATCACAGTGACAAAAGACTTTATCAGGAGCTGAATATTGGTACAGACTCCTGTGTTTCTGGGCTTCCTGAGGTTAAAAAATACCTCTTCTATAGTACATTTAAATCTGGGCTTAAACAATGCCAATGCACGACTGCAATACATCTTGGTGAAAGAGGCTTTTAGAGCTAATCTGACTTGGAGTAGCTACAGTGACTTGAGAGCAGATAAGACATTTCTCACACCAGCTGAGGGCATGATGCAGGCAGCCTGGGTATTTGGAATTACAGACTGAAATCTGCGGAGCTGCTTCTGTATCGCGGAAGAAATATTTTTCCACTTTTTACTTTCTTTTCTATTGTGAATGAACTAGAAGTGAATAAGACCAAAATCCACTTTTATATTGCTGGAAGAAAGCTGTTAGGTTTTGATAGCGGCTTATTTTCACAGAGTTTTCTCCTTTCTATGTCTCATTAAAGATGATGTCCATAGGTTTTACAGAGGTAACTCACTGGCCTCATGGGGGGAG